>NC_136620.1:36128486-36305986 GCF_933228915.1 Telmatherina bonti | reverse complement strand
AATTTAGACTTATGCTCTGTTGCATAGTTAGTTTGGCTATCTGACATCAGTTCCATATCAGCCACCCATATTCGGCTGTGTTTTATTTATTTATTTATTTTTGTTATAAATGAAGTTGTAGTCCTATTGTTCTGGCAGGAACAGGGTGCAGAAGTTTACCTTATTGTTGATATTGTATCAGTTTGTCAGCATGACTTATCTTGTATTGGCTGGTCTTCGGAGGGGTGGTCATGCAGGAAACAATAAGGTTACTTATCACAACTGTTAAGGTAACAGATAGGAAATAAAAGACTTAACCACTGGGAGAAAGAGAAAGGATAACCTTATTTCAGGGATACATCTGGAGATTACAGGGCACTACTTTACGATTAGACTTAGCTAACGTTGCAGCTAGAATCATATACTGAGACAAGTAAAAATGAGAGTTTGCAGTTCGATTTGAAACCATATTGTGTTAACTTATAAACATTACAGAGCCTACGAGGTTATCAAGCTGAAGGGCTACACTTCCTGGGCCATTGGTATGTCTGTGGCTGACCTGGTGGAGAGCATCCTGAAGAACCTGCACAAAGTCCACCCAGTGTCCACACTCGTCCAGGTTGGGAGACTGTACACAAGTAAAACAAGTCAGTGGCGAGTGGAGTTTGCTAAGTGTCATGTCTTCTTCCTTCTTTTTACGGAATAGGGCATGCATGGAGTTAAGGATGAGGTCTTCCTGAGTGTCCCTTGCGTCCTGGGCAACAGCGGCCTGACAGATGTCGTCCACATGACACTGAAGCCTGAAGAGGAGAAGCAGCTGGTGAAAAGTGCTGAGACCCTGTGGGGTGTACAAAAGGAGCTCACCCTGTGAAGAGCGCTCCTTTGAGTTCTTTACCCCTCCACATCAGGCACTGTGGCTGACCCCCTCCTTCCTTACCTCCTGTGTCCCTCACAGCAATGAGTGAATGAGACATGAATATAAGAGGCCAAGTAAAGCAATCCAAGCAAAGTGTCACTCTAATGTTCACGCACTGGTATCATTTTTCTGCAGCTTCCACCTGTCTTCGTCCATCCTTGACTGAATTCTTCAAACTATTACCCTTAGCCTCTAAGGTTAACGTCTTTTGGAGGGAGTGCACATTTTATTAGTGTCCTCTCCCTTAAAGAAGGCCTTTGCAAATGAAGTGTATGTTCTCTGTGTACTGTTACATGTATCTTACTGTGTATTGTTGCTGCTTCTTCTGTATACTTCGGTGTGCAGTCTGTGTTAACTCTGTGGTAATTAGTTGTTTTTCCACTTGGTAATCTCTGTTTTTAGCATTTCTAAGAGTCATTCCATTCTCTACAAGAAGGGCTTCCTTATTACACCCTACAGGCGTTGTAGCACTGCCACATTTTCTAAATCACTGGGCCAAAATCCTGTGATACCAAAGTACCTTATCATCTGAGCAAAGCAGTGTTCGATCTGAAGCTTTGCAGAGAAGCCTTCTTAGTCAAACCAAACTATAAATGCACTGAAATGCCTGAGACAACTAAAGGGGTTACTGTCTGACCTTTATGTAAGTCAGAGAATACAGAGAGAGCCAGTGGAAACAAGTAAACAAGCATCACTAAGGTTCAGTGTACGAGTCAACAGTCCTGAGGTGGTTTGTGCACCAAAAAAAGCCCAAAGCTTTTATTTACTCCTTTCAGATCTAATATAAAAAAAAGGACACAAACAAAAAAGTAAAAATACATATAATTATATATATATATAGTTTAATTTATAACAGCTATTGCAGTAATATATTTATGTATTATTGTAACTTACTGAAAAATTGTACCTTGACTGGCAGCTGGATATTAACTTGTATTTGTTGTGACATCAAATAAACCTGCCAGGATAATGAAACAAAACTGCATTTTGCTCTTGTTTATCTTCAGACCATGTTAATAACAGCTTGTTTGATTGGGCAGCTCATAGAACCACCATGCAAACATGAGGGAAGTAGGGTTATCTCTGATGTTTCCACTTCTGTGACCCTGTGGACAGGTAATCATGGAAACCTAATTACACGCCGTTCTACCTGCTGATAAGCTGCGCATTATTGCACAGCTGCATTATTGCAGCAGCAGTTGTAATATATAGTTACATTTCCGTTTAATTATGACCATGTGTGTTGAAAAGATTGCATGACACAATACAATTATTTAATTTTTTTTTTTTACTGATTTACATAAATCTACAGATATAAAAGAACAGGTGATCTATGGTGGAAATGAAAAACAAAAACAAACAAAAAATAGCAGATATTCTATCATACATGTCAAAGTGCATTTAGTCAAAGGCTAATTTAAGAAACCAAACTTTACATAAGTTAACTTTTTGATTAGTACAATAGTTCTTTACTTTTTTGTACCCTCTAGCCCTCAACTTTATTCATAACTTTTACTTATTGTTTAGTGAAAACCTAACTTTTCTCAGCAGGCCTGAGTGTGAGTGGACAGCACCAGGGATCCTGAAAAAATAAAACCTTCCTTCCCCCACCAACAAAAAAGAAAAAGAACACAGATTCTGTCCAATATCTAAGATTAAGTATGCCAGGACTGCTGTCCACCTTAAGTAGAGACACTGTACAGAGTGAAACAGCTATTTTACAGGACTGTAGGGTAAAAGCCTGAGCTCCTGGCATATGATTTAAAAACCTGTTTCTTTTACCATCACAAGAGGACACAAAGGGAACAAACCTGTTTTAGTAAAAGGTTAAAAGTACAGGATTTTATATTTCAGCTCAGCAACTGACCTAATTGAGACAG
The DNA here is from genome assembly GCF_933228915.1 of Telmatherina bonti. Lineage (NCBI taxonomy): Eukaryota > Metazoa > Chordata > Actinopteri > Atheriniformes > Telmatherinidae > Telmatherina > Telmatherina bonti. The sequence goes on along the minus strand of NC_136620.1, from coordinate 36,303,211 downwards.
TTAAAGTCCATGTTGATCATCACCTATGACTTCCTGAAGATGATCCTGAGACTGAACCTTAAGTCATTTGGGAAAACTGCTCTGAGTATTCATTTTAATATGAATAGCGTGGACACGGGGACGTCTCCAGAAAGCTCCTCTTGTCCTCTACCCTTTGTGCTTACTGGTCAAATGACTTTGTCCAGCATATGGACTCCTAACTGAACCCGTGGGCACAGATTAGCATGATGTATTCAGGTCAACACACAATCTTTGTGCTAAAAAAAATAAAGTCCAGTTACAGCATAAATACTCAGGTCAAAGATTGCGTGAACTGTGAACACATCAAACTTTACATTTTACCCAAATGGCTTCTGTGTCAAGCAGCAGGAACCACAGTACCTGACAGGGGCTTCCACTGATCGGTGGGCACACTGGTAATGATGTCTGGGTCATGTTTGCCATTACACAATGACCTCCAATGATGCCAAGTAGAACAGAGGTCACAGGAGACCTATTCACAGGTCTTCATTAAAGCGTTTTGTCTCCTTTGTTTCGACTGAAAAGAGGCAGCTGGTTGATATAGAAGAAGATAATAAAAAGGGAGTAAACAGCAGGAAGGAGAGAAGGAGTGTGAAGATATGAACATTTCTAAGTCGCCACTAGGTCAGTACAGGTCACTAAGACCGGCAGTCTTCCGGGCTTTCTGCATGAGAGCACGAAGCTGGAACTGTTTCCTGGACAGAAGGCGCACGTGCTGAAACAGAAGACAACAGCAGTCGGTCAGACTAACCACAGATGACCACGGTGAAGTGTATTAAACTAAGCATCAGCTGTGCACTAGGGCTGCTCGATTATGGCAAAAATTATAATCACGATTATTTTAACTGAAATTGAGATCTCGATTATTTAATACGATTATCCTTTTATCTTCAACAACATTTTTTTTTTAAACATTAAACCGTGACTTAAAAAAAATGTCTTTAGGATTCCACATATTTTAGAAGACAAACAAATAACATGAAGCTTTTTCTTAAAGTGCAAATACTGATGCAAACTGAATAGATAAATATAAGTAAGGATTAAACAGTGCTGCGTGTCGTAGTGTTCTCGACTCCGCGTCGGGGATTATAACCGTCTAACACACGGTTACGAGTTCTTTAATCCACTTATACCACGGTCCCACACAGTAAAGATTTTATAACATTTGTATTTCTTTCCTACAACATTTGCTGAAGTATAGGAACTATTTCATGTTGGCCTGGGTGTGGTTTTCATGCCAAACAACCTCTGTCAGGCTACAGCGCGTTTTTCTCATTCACCTATTAAAAGACAGCTGATTTGAACCAGCTGATTAACACGTTGCTATGGTAACGCCCCGTAAAAGAAGGATATTATTAGTGATTTAACTTGCCGAACTACGTGTGCGTTTACACAAAAATAAAAAGTCGCAGAGTTGGCAACAGTGTCTGAATGAAAGCCTCCTGTGGGAGGAGTTTACAGCACAGCGTTTTAATGCCAGAGACGCTCGATTAGCAACTGAAGACGGCAGGAGAGGAAACTACAAAGAAAGAAAAATAATCGCACCCTTTTATTTTTATGATTGTTGAAAACCCAGATCGTAATTGAGATAAAAATCCGATCAATCGCCCAGCCCTACTGTGCATTTGCTAAAAGTTATTGGGATGTGGTTACCTTGAGGAAAACTTCCAGATCTATGACACCTCTGCGCAGGGCTTCCCCCAGGTAGAAGATTGTGTCCTCTATAGCATTCTCTTCAGCGTACAGGTTCAAGATCTGTTTGTACAGCGGAGCGGTGGGAACAATGACGTCATCGATGTCATTGTTCTCTGACTGGTTCTCCATTTTCTCCAAAGCCTCACTAAGCTCCTCGTCCTTTTTCTTCAGCAGCTCGATGTTCCTGTCGACTTCAATCTGGTGGAAACATAACAAGGATAGCGACATGTTATGTTGGTAAGGGTGGTGAACGAGTAAAGATCTGAAACTGAAACGGGTATCTCACCACTTCCTGGTCAAGTTTTGAGACCATGTCCTCCAATTTCTGATGTCCTTTTTTCAGGTCCTCCTCTGTTCGCTTCAGGGCATCCAACTCCGCCTGTGCTCTGTCCATCTCCTCTTTCATCCTCCAGCGGAGTTTATCACTCACAGCTGAAATCAAAGATGCACGGATGGTGTCCTCGCCGATGGTCCCATCTCTACTGGGACCTTCAGAGAAAAACATTGGAGAATCGTGTGTGTGAGGAAAACATGAAACATATGATTTGATCATTAAATATATTTTTATCTTTTGAAATAAATAAGACTTTAGAAAATGTTTACAATCTTCCATCAGTGTATTGTTAAGTTTAACTTTGACGATTTAATTCTCCATTTGATTCACTTCATTTTTTATTATGAAACCTTCATTGATCCTCTTCCTTCATGGGAGCTTCACATTTACACAAATGGGATTAAACGATTCTTATAGTGTTCATTTTCCCTTAAGTGTATTTCAGAAATGAGTAATTCAAGTGTAAAAATGGCTTTTCTGAGCTTAGTTCTAGTAGTGTTTAAGTGGATTTTGTAACACTGGACAACTTGCATGTTATGCAAGTCATTCTTATTGTATGCTTTCTACTACATCTCTGTTAGTGTTTAAAACTAAGCTGTTTCAGGTTTCAGTCAATGTTTTCTTCCTTTGTGTAAAATGATCTGAAGGAGAACAAATTCAAGGTTAAGCAAGTTGAAATCCACAAACAGATTTCTTAAGAGTCAAGACAACTTTCTGCACAGTCTGAAGTCAGCACCACAAATGTCAGAGTTGATTCCAGTTACCGGCAAACTCGCTTCTTCTCTCTACTAAATATAGCGGGGATCTAAAGCTCCTTGTGTATGCTGGTCAAGGACCAACTTTTCACTGCTGCAGGTCTGTGTTCGTGTACAGCTATCAACCAGCGCCCCCATCTTAAATACAGCCCTGAGGGTGTCTGAGACAGTCTGTGGGGGGCAGGGCGGGTCCATCCTATCCTTTGGCCTTTAACACCCCCCACTCTAGTTACAGTACTGGCCTTTCACTAGTGGCTCAGCGTTCCACTGAAGTCAGTCGGAGGGTGCGAGAGTTTGAGTAAAAAGGTCAAGTGTTTTTATTCAGGGTTGACTAGAGACCATGGAGAGTTATAGTTTAATCTGTAGAAAATTAAGCATTTTTATGGTTTAAACCACTGTTAAACAAAAATTACAAATGTGGGGGGCAGACAATTCATTTAATGAGGAAATGTTGGCGTTTAGTTGTCCCTGCTACCTAGAAAAAGTGGTGAATTTAACATGTAGATGTGCGACTGATAAACTAAAGCACCCACATGAAATGTTGTACATACCCACTGTGGAGACTGGATTCTGGGTGGGGTAGAGTGCAGGTCCACCAGTGGCTGGGTAAGAATTTCCCCCTGGAAACTGGTAACCTGGATAGCCTCTAAAATGATCATAGGATAAACAACGACAATGATTAATATTTCCTTTTTCAAATTACAGACACCATGAAAATGATTCATTCCCACATTGCATTGGATTTCTCATAATGAGGTTTGAGTCATTTTACTGACATGAAAGCAAGACAGTAGAAACAAAACCAGCTTTCTTCCTTTGGTTTTTAGTTTTCTGCCAACTATTATCCCAACCCCAAAGTTTGGGGTTGGGGTAAATTCCACACTTGAGTTTTTAATTAGCTCAACTTCATCCATATTGAAATGGTCAATGTTACGGCAGACATCTTTAAAAAGCTTTAAAAATTAGATTTCATTCAAATATCTAAACATGAAATCTTCAGCAGACTAAAAGTTTCCACTTTTACTTTACCACTCCTTACATAAAACTTATTTGCTGTTTTGCAAGTTAGAACCTAATTTAGATAAGTCTTCATTCTCAAACACATGGAAAATGTGTTACTTCTAGTTGTTGACATTATTTTTAGATTTCTAAGCTGATAAGTAGAGATGTATGTAAAAAAAAATCACTGACTAATAGATGAACATAAACTATCCACAATGTTTTGGAACCATATTCAAATATTTGTCCTGGATACTTATTTACATTTTATTTATTTATATATATATATATATATATATATATATGTATATATATATATATATATATATATATATATATATGTATATATATATATATATATATATATATATATATATATATATATGTATATATATATATATATATATATATATATATATATATATATATATATATATATATATATACACATATATATAAATATATGTATTTTATTTTATTTTATTATTTTTTTTAATAAATAAAATAAAAAATATGTTTATGCACAGAATTCAACTTAAAAAAAAAAAATCAGATGTACATTAGCTACAAAATGTTCCAATGCAATCCATCAAACCTATAATAATAATTGAATATAATGATGAATAATAAATATGCTTGCTTCAAGATAAAACAGATATGCTGAGCCCCAGTTGTTGGGACTTTTTGTCAGCTGACTGAGAGAGATTTTTGACAACTACATGGTAAATATCTTACCCAGGGTTGGGATTTGGGCCATAAGGTGAGACTGCAGGCATGCCAGGCATGCCAGGCATGTAAGAAGCTGAAGCAGAAGACAGAATGGGTTAAATACATAATATATTATGTGCCTCTTGTGTCCAGAAAGATGTATTCCTTTTGATGCTTGTGTTGCTCTACTATGATATGTGAGCTCCATCTGGTGCTAAAGGAAATAAGTGCAGGTATGCAATCATCTATATTCTCCATAGACATAAGACATACTTAGACATAGACATACTTAAGACTACAAGAGTGAATAGACGCTCTTGTACCACACACCTATTCAACAATAAAGCAGCAAACCCAGAGGATGGAACATTAATTTTATACATTACCTGGGTTATCGTCATTTATCAGCAGATTAAAAGAACTAATCCAAGTGGAATAGAAAATAACAGTTTTACTCTACTTTTTTCTGTGTAGTGTACAATCTAATGGACAATATGTCATACAACTTATCTGACAAACACACCGTTTGAGTATGAGGGCAGATTTTTATTTTTAAAAGGAAACATATGAAACTGTTTCATTTAATCCAACAGTGCAGTGGCTTCAAAGATTACCCTGTTTACGGCATCAATGTGTCTCACTCACAGTTTGGGGGTCCAGCTGCTTGGAAGCTTTGGTAGGGAGCTTGTGTGGTGGGGCGAGAAAACACAGGAGGTTCCTCTCCAAACACAACAATCATTACCTGAATCAGACCATAAAGGTCCGACTGAGGCTGAAAATCACAAAATAAAAGATAAGTTTTGCAAAATGAATCCACAAATTTATGAAATTGTAAAAAAAAAAATTAGGCCATTCAATTTGTCATCACCAGCAGAAATACAAAATGTGTGCACACTAACTATAAAACTGGTCAGGAGAAGAACAGTCAAACAACAAGCTGGTCTCTGCACACAGAAATGTTCCCATATGTGTGCTGGTACTACTTTATCACTGTTGACATTGGCACTATTTGCACATGGTATTAATATCCTTATGAAGCATAAAAATCATCAGGCAAGTCTTTGGTCCTTCACTGTGGCATACATGAATGTTTGCATTGATCGAGGTTTCAAGTTCATGATATGATTCACATCAAAGACCACGTCCATATATGGTTAGAGATAGGGGTAGGAAAGTCTAATAAAAAAAATTTTAAAAATCAAATATTGAGATTTTTTGCTTCACAATTTTAAAATCTATTTTTGTTTTTAAAAAATCTTTCTTTTTTTTAAATAAATGAAAATAATCCAATAAAAATTTTGTCCTTTTTTTTTGTTTTTATTGATATTTTTTACTTGTCTTCTCGGGCATTATAGCGGCAGAATGATGGTCTAGCTACTGTGTTGTTTTTTCCTAATTGAAATCAAGAAAAATGACGAGCAAAAACATGTTTGTACTTTTTTTTTGTTTTTAGTCTAAATCAGCAATATCTAGGAATCGTGAGAATCGCAATTTAAATCATATCATCACCCAAAAAATTGGAATCAAATCAAAAAGAAAGCATAGTGTCACAGCCCTAGTTAGGGGTGTGTTGAAAGGTATATTCATCAGTTCTGAATGATACCCAGCTCTAGATATGGTTTCAGTTGGAACCATTATCTAGACATTATTCCTCTCCTTTATTTATTTTTATATCCTATATTTATTTTTATCTATATTTTGTTCAATGCTCAGCCCTTTTTCCTCTGTGTTCTCTTTGCTGCTGTTGCACTATAAACGTCCCTCCTGTGGGACAAGTAAATGAATCTTGAATCTCTATGCATCCACAACTGTTCAAGGAGCTCACCACTGAAAAACCCCCTCCCAACATTCATGTCAATAGCAGCTGTAAACAGGACCATGTGCATGCACACCTTGAAAACGTTTTGCAATAAATACTGAATATTATCCAAACTTACATGCTTCCACTCATGCAGATAAGGCAGGTAGATTTTGCCATTGGCATCAATGTGCTTGCCAGTCTTAATCATCATGGCACTGGTAGGTTTAACAAAACATATGGGAGGGTTGTATGGATATGTGTCCAGCAACCACAAACACACTGGGATGTTGTAGACATTGCCTACAGGGACAAAAAGAAAACTTTAAAACCATAACATCATTCCTCCAACACTAACAAACTTTAGAGTTTATTTTTAACGTGTTTTGTTTTTAAAGGAAACCCAACACTTAAGAGGCGCACCTAAATGAATTATAGCTTGCTACTTATTAATATACTGCATAAAGACAAGTTTTCTTAATCTAAATAACAGTTTGCTGCATGGTGCTACAAGTGGTATGACATAATTATAATTAAACAAAGTAACACACATAAAAACTTTATAACCAAGTAAAAATAACAGAAAGGACTGTGGATGAATAATAGTTCGGCCTTGCAGATCTTCTTATTTGATTTTACTAAGCTCGACTGGGCTTCTTAGCCCTTTTAACTACAGTCACAGCACTTTGCTAACTAACTTTTAGGTAAACGTACAGGTAACTTTTCTACAAGAAATGCTACCTATACATTTTAGTGCAACTGCTTTACTGTCAAAAACAATAATAAACTTTTGGGAGCTCACCTACCCCACCCTTAGCCGACTCAGATAAAAACATTTCTTGACGTGCGTTATGTGAGATTTTACTTTTCTGTTGCTTTTTTCATGTATAAAATAGAGATGGCAAGAAACTGACACTTCACATTAATGCCAAACAGTTAATAGAGAAACAGTAAAACATTCCTTACCTCTGTAGCTCACAGGGACTGTTCCTGTCAAGCTCATTAAGTCTCTTGTAGAGCCATCATTAAACACTGAAACACATGAGGATGGAGACAGCTGTGTGAGCATATCACTAAAACCTGAGATCAAAATATGAGACATGAGTATTTTTTAATTTACCATAGGCATCCATAACCGGCTTCAAGTCCTTGTACTGGGAGATGACATTGGTTATCTCGCGAACGGTCAGATCTCTGTATTTGTATTGCTGTTCAACAACAACAAAGGGAGAAAAAATATGTATTTAGTATGTCATATTTACATCTCAGACAAAATTACATATGCAACATTAACTCACGTTGGAAAGAGTTTAAATATTAGTTAGAAAAATTAATAATTGTTCATCAATGGAAATTTTGGTGGGTGGACAAGTATTTACTTAAGATTTGCTCAGTTGTCTAGAACTATGCTGTAAGGCTTTTAATGGGGCACACAAGCTGACCTTTATCATGCATGGTTTAGCTCAGTGTTTTTCAACCACTGTGCCGTGGCACACTAGTGTGCCATGAGAGAAACTCCCAGACGTGCTGGATTCCAACCCTCAGGTAAAACGTGTCATCATCCACGTGGGCACCAACGACACCTCCAGGCAGCAATCTGAGCTTTTAAAGCGTGATTTCATGGAGCTTTTTAATAAACTGCCATCACTCCAGTGTAACGTTTTCATCTCCGGCCCCACCCCCACCTGCGGCAGAGGAGTGGGCCGCTTCAGCAGGTTGCTCAGCCTGAACACCTGGCTCTCCTCTGCCTGCAGCACCCACAACGTCAACTTTATAGACAACTTTGACGTTTTCTGGGAAAGGCAACATCTTTTTGGTGCAGATGGCCTCCACCTGAACCGAGCTGGCACCCGCGTTTTGTCCGCCAACCTGGCCTATGGATTACAGCATGCACGTTCCACGCACCTTCCCACACCTGCACCAACTAACCCGTCCCCCACCGATTGATGTCCCCCAGGTCCCTGTTCCTATGTTTTTAGTTCCACCTCAGGCACATATAATACTGGACTTGGATCTTCTGTTCTTATTCTTAATCATCCAATCCCTGTAATCATTACTCAAAGATATAAAACCAGATTCCATCATAGTTCCTCTGCTAACCTTAATAATCTCAGAACTCCTCCAAAGCATCAACAATTCAACCCTACAGTCCATAAGTCACCTGTCACTGTAAACATGGCACTTTTAAATGTACGTTCCCTTTTTAACAAGTCTTTTATTATCAATGACCTGATATTAGATAATAAGGTTGATTGCTTATTTTTAACTGAAACATGGCTGGGTACAGATGCACCAGTTATTCTCACTGAGGCCTCGCCACCAAATTTTAATTTTTTATTCTCCTTTAGAAGCAACAAGAAAGGTGGTGGTACTGCATCAATAACAAATAGTCTCCTAAATAATAGACAAATACTTTTAGATCAGTACACCACCTTTGAGCATCATGCTTTTGTTTTTAACAGTCCCCCAATCCTCTGCATCACTGTTTACAGACCACCCAAACATGATGCTGCTTTTATCAGTGAATTTTCCAAACTTTTATCAGCAATACATGCCGCCCACAATCTTATCATCATATCTGGTGATTTTAACATACACATGGACAATCCCTCTGATTCAATGACAAAAGGGTTTTTAAGTCTATTAGATTGTTTTAACTTTACACAACATACTAAACAGCCGACTCACAACCGAGGACATACATTAGATTTAATTATTAGTTATGGCTTGTCAGTTAGTGTGTCTTCTATCGTGGATTTAGCCATATCAGACCACTACTGTGTGTTTTTTAACGTCACCAGTTTTAACCAGCAGGGGGCCCCAGTGAGAACCGTTAGGAAACGATGTATTACTTCTGAAGTGGCTGAGAATTTTATTGAAATTTTATACCAAACACCTTCTGAGATCTTACCTGCTTCCTGCGATTCAGTTGTTGATCAGTTTAATAATAGATTAAAATCAGCAATTGATACAGCAGCTCCACTTGTATTAAAAACCGTTAAAACCAAACTGAAGCCACAGTGGAGAACTGAAGAAATAAAAAAGCTGAAACAAAACTGCAGGAGAGCAGAAAGACGATGGAGAAAAACTAAACTTGTAGTGCACTATGAAATCCTGCGTGATCACCTAAGAATCTATAATAACACAATAAAACAGGCAAGAACTGATCACTTCTCAAAACTCATAACTGTCAACAAAAGTAATCCAAAGTTCCTTTTTAAAACCATTGATATTTTAATAAACACTGGTTTTAATAAGTCCTCCATGCAACCATCACAAACAGCATGTGAGGACTTTGCAGACCACTTCAGAAGTAAGATCAATGCTATCAGATCCGGTCTTTTATCTAAATGCAGTGTTGATTTTAACAGATCTGAAGCATTGTTTTTACCCGAGGAGAAGCTGGAGAGTTTTGTCCTGGTTGATACAAAGATGCTTGGTCGAGTTTTCTCCCAGCTGAACCCAACAACCTGCCTTTTAGACCCTATTCCCACATCACTGTTCAAGAAATTTTATGGCTTCTTTGAGTCTGAGTTTTTACTTATCATAAATTCCTCTCTTCAGACGGGTGTCTTCCCCACCGCCTTTAAAACAGCGGTGGTGAAGCCCCTTCTGAAGAAGAGTAATCTGGATCCCAACATTCTTGATAACTACAGACCTGTATCCAACTTGCCGTTTCTTAGTAAAATGATAGAAAAAGTTGTTTTTATTCAGCTAAATGAGTTTTTAAACAGGAATAATATCTTAGAAAAATGTCAGTCTGGTTTTAGGACAAACCACAGTACTGAGACGGCCCTTTTAAAGATTGTGAACGATCTAAGAGGCAATCTGGATGCACAAAAACTTTCTGTCCTGGTGCTGCTGGATCTCAGTGCCGCTTTCGATACAGTAGACCACCAGATTTTATTAAACAGACTCAGATGTCTGGTGGGCCTCTCAGGTACTGTTTTAAAATGGTTTTACTCCTATCTCACAGATCGACAGTTTTTTATAAGTATGGATACATGCTCCTCAAAGACCCATAAAATAAAATGTGGGGTTCCCCAAGGATCAATTTTAGGCCCACTACTTTTTAACCTGTATATGTTGCCACTTGGGGACATCATCAGGAGACACGGCATTGATTTCCACAGCTATGCTGATGATACACAGCTTTACATCGCCGTGTCTCCTGATGACCTGGAGCCAGTTAACACCCTTTTAAACTGTATTTTAGATATAAAGTCATGGATGGCAGAGAACTTCTTACAGCTCAACCAGGACAAGACTGAAGTTTTAATCATCGGTCCTGAAGACAAGAGAGAGATCATTTCATGCAAACTGCAGAGTTTTAAATCCTCCCAGTGTGTACGAAATCTGGGTGTTATTTTTGACTCTGAGCTGAATTTTATTCAACATATCAGAAATGTTACAAAGACAGGATTTTATCATCTCAAAAACATCGCCAGAGTCCGCCCATTTCTCTCTCTTGCCAGCATGGAGGTACTAATGCATGCTTTTATTTCTAGTAGACTAGACTACTGTAATGCCCTGCTCTCTGGTCTTCCCAAAAAGAGTATTTCTAGTTTACAACTACTGCAGAACTCGGCGGCACGAGTTCTGACAAGGACCAGGGGGCGGGAACACATTACACCTGTTTTAAAGTCGCTGCACTGGCTCCCCGTGCAATTCAGGATTGATTTTAAGGTTCTTTTAGTGGTTTATAAATGTCTTAATGGTCTTGGGCCTTCTTATTTATCTGATCTGTTTTTAAGGTATGAACCCTCGCGGACCCTGAGGTCCTCAGGTACCGGCCTTTTAGTTCTTCCTAAAGTTCGTACCAAAACATATGGCGAGGCCACATTTCAGTATTACGGGCCTCGCCTATGGAACAGCCTGCCTGAGGGCCTCAGGGCTGCAGAGACTGTTGATGTTTTTAAAAAAAAAGCTCAAGACCTACCTTTTTAGTTTAGCTTATAACTAAGTTTTAACATTCTTATATTAACCCATATTTATCTTTCTTTTTAGTTAATTTTATTTATTTATTTATATATTTTATATATTGATTTACATAGTATAGATTTTATTATTTTATTTTAATGGATTTTATTTTTGTTTAGTTATCACTCCAGCTCTCTCTTCATCGGGGTCCTCTTCGCCGAGGGCTGCCCCTGCTCTGACTGCATGGGTGTTGCTGTGGGGGCTGTCCCTGTCTGGTGGGTCGGGATCCAGCGCTGCAGCTTTACGGTTGTGGCGTGGGTCCTGTCTGCCCGGACCCGGGTGGCCCCCATGGTGATGGCCTGGGTGGTCTTGGTTGGGGGTAGCCCTTTGTGTAGAGGCTCCCTGAGAATACCGTTTCCTTATCTGGTGCACATCTGGTGCAAATGCACCTGGCCATTCATTCATCTTCTTTTAACTGTTACAGGGCAAATAGGGCATGGGTGAGGGTGGTTGTGGGTGGGTGAAAGGGGATGTGTATGTGTGTTAGTGTTTTATCTATTTTGATGTAAATTGTTTTATAATGTAAAGCACTTTGTATTGTTTTTAAGCACGAAAAGTGCTATACAAATAAAGTTTGATTTGATTTGATTTGATCATCAGGTGTGCCCTGAGAAATGATCAAATTTAACCTGATTTTTAAATATTTTGGTTTGTGGTGTGCTTTGTGAGTTTTCAGTGAAAAAAAGTGTGCCTTGGCTCAAAAAGGTTGAAAAACACTACTTAAGCCCTGCTTCATCAGTTACCAATGAATTATAGAATAAATAGTTTTTAAAATTTTGACCCTAGCTTTTAGGACCCTGCATGTTCATGATCCTTCTTATATCGGTTACTGGTAACAGATCGACTCCCTGACCTCCTGGTCCTAAAAAGTTGTTTTAAGGATTATCACTTTTGAGGCAGTGGCACCACGCGAACAACAGTGCACTTTCCTTTTCCTGCATAGTCACTGTTGATGTGTAAAAAAAAAAAAAAAAAAAAAGTAATTAAAGACTTGGATATTTTAACAGACCTTTATCTAGAAATGTGTTTTTCTTACTGTTTTATAGTATTATTGTGTTTTGATTATAATGCGTGTCTTAAATATTTTTCTGTATTCATGTTATTTTATTTGCATTGTCCTATGAAGAACTTTTTGATTGCATATCTGTGAACGGTGTTATATAAATAAATGTATTATTATTATTGCCACTAATATTATCATAATACACAATTCTGTACCAGGGCAGTTTTACATAAGACACACATTGACACCTACAATACGTTACCTGAGTAAATACAACATGACAAATAGAACTAGAAGATTAGCGACATAACTTGAGAAAATACACCCCTCTATTGAACACGTGCCTTAAAAAGCTGAGGTTTAAAGCACCGATGTAAATAAAAGTAATCTAAATAACACAATACAACCCATTCCAGGAAATGTTAACTTGATGAGCTATATTGGTAACATTAGCCATCGTGTTACTGTTACGCCCTAAAGCGGCTTACCTTTAGCATTTTCTTTAGTGAACCTTCGTTGACAACTGCCATGTTTCCTCAATTTGTCCTCCAATTGCTGTATTTAATGGTAAAGTAACAGAAAAAACTTATATTTAATCCAGCTAACACAGCTGCCGCTACCTGCTAGCAGGACTTCAGTGAAAGCTAGGCTAACGTTAGCCCAGTTTTGGGCCCACAGGTCAAGACAGGATAAGTTTCGTTCTGTAACCTGTCAGCTAAGTTTCCAAATAAATCTGTTTAATAATTTGATACCTTATAAATCAATTGATAACGTAAACAGACGATTAGGGTTAATTATATGTTCCTAAAACTGACCGAAAACAAATATACGATGGTCAACAGAAGAAATTTCCGGCAATCCTTCTGACTACTTCCGGTATTCTTGTACGTATGTGCGTCATACTTCTCTTCTCTTGTACGTACGTGCGTCATACGACTGCCTCTTGTCCAAGGTGGGGGTTCATGCATTCATACGGTCTATTTTGGGGACCAGTGATTCTAGTTAATTCCAGTATTTCTTTCCTTTAGATTCTGCGTGTTGCCAAACCGATTATGATTGATAATTTAGGATTTACCTAAATAATAAATATTGGATTATGAGGGACTAAGGGATTTCAAGTATTGGCAACCAACGTTTCTGCCACTTTAGATGTTTTGTGGTCATGGTAGCATTTATTTAGTTTCCATTTCATATTAACATTTAATTTTCCTAAAAGCATTTACCAGCTGCAGCTCATCCAGAACTAAGAGATCTGAATCTCACACCAGTTTTTAAATCCTCATGTTGCCTTCCATTCTGTCAAAAGTAGGCTTTAAAAGCCTACTGATAGTCTATAAATCACAGAGCAGTTTAAGCTCATAATATATCTGTGATATGTTCAGAGTATAAACTGTAGGGCTCCTAGATCCAAAAACTCAGGTCAGCTTGTCCAGACCAGAGTCCAGACGAAACATTGAGAAGCATCATTTAACTGTTATTGTTACAAACATGTGGAACTAAACTGCAAGTGGAAAAACTTTAACTAAATGTAATCTATGCATGGAATCTGCATGCCATCTTTTAATTTATCCAGACTATATTGCTTGCTTTCAATAATTTTATTTAAGTTATTTTATATAATTTTATGTTCACACACACCCTTTTAATTGTCTTAATTATTTCTCCTATGCACTTTTTAAAGCATCCGATGCACCCTGCTGTAATGACTTTAATGTTTTAAGTAAGATGTTCTTGTGATAATCAGCAAAGATGGATTTTAAATGTATTTTAATTTCCATATTTGTGACTAAAGAAAGAAAGAAAAAAGATATTTTACAAACAGGTTTATGTCGTCGGGATCATTTACTGGCTTTTAGAGCAAATTCCAACAATTCAAACAAAGATAATAAAAAAAAACAACAACTGGGAATATTTGCAATCATAGGTTATACCATTTAGAGGGCTGCTCCTGGCCTTGAATGCTCTCTCTGTTCAAAAGTCCAAATGACTTCAGATTTCCGGACAAAACTGATCTTTGGGTGCTGTTAAAGCTTGTTTTATGAGTTGCTTGTAAAGCAATATAAGGAGAGTTGCAAACAGTCTTTGAAAGTACCTGAGATATTAGTTTTTGAAAAGTGCAAATAATTTCCACCAGTGCATAATAAATCATGTTTTGGAGCTGGTTGAAACCTAAAAACATTTTTTTTAAAATTAAAACAAAAGCAACATACAAAATGCCACATTATCAATTGATGAACTATACATTAAGTGATAAGAATAAACATGACTATGCCAAGGCAGTTTATACACGATTTTTCTTATGTTTCACAAAATGTCTAACAGTTGGTTTCATTTTCCTGTTGAAAAGGTTGACCATCTTCCCTATTTATAGATAAATATGAACTCCCATCTGATTGTCTGTGAAACTGCAGGCAACCTAAAAAAAAAAGGGGGAAAAAGACATAGTCCGCTAAGTTAACAAGCACACACAATATACTGACCAACAAATTGCCAACAGCCAATTTATCAGTGATGAATGTTGTTGTGTGAGGTCTAGATCTGGGTCAGTAGGGCTTATCAATATCAGATTGTATCTGAGACATGCATGCTGTTTGTATTTGCTTGTGTGTTTGTTGGTTACTTACACGATGCTTGTTCATATTCTGGATAAGGTCGCATACATACAGGGGGGAACCCTCCAAACATGACAACCATCACTTGCAGCAGGCTTAGTAGGTCACACTCACCCTGATGAAGGAACGAACGAGCCTTAGAAATATAATATGGCTTCAAAGCACTTCATGCTGTGCCAGTCAGAGCAAAAGAACGTTAAACCAGATATTTCTCTCTTTGAAAAACAGTTTTAATAAATAACTCTTACTCTCTTCCACTCTTCCAGGTAAGGCAGCTGGATTTCTCCACTGCTGGATATATACTTTCCTTTGAGAATCATCATCTCCTGTGTGGGTTTTACATAGCAAATAGGAGCAGCTTGTGGGTATTTTTCCTCAATCCAAAGACATATGGGTATGTTGTAGGTCTTATCTTGCAAAAAAAAAAAAAAAAAAAACCAGAAAATTATTCACCAGACTTTTTTTCTTTACTTTTCTTTGAATACTTTAAAACATTTGTTTTAAATGTTTGAAATCTGTTGTGGAGGACAAAGTTCAAATCCACTGTTACCTGAAATCGTGACAGGTATGGTTCCAGTAAGGCTCATTAAGTTCTTTGTGGTTCCATCATTGTAAACTACACAAGATACAGAAATAATCTCAGCTCCAACACATAAATAACACAAATATTCAACATGTTGAGTAAAGTCAGCAGATTATTAGCAGTTTGGACATTTACCATATCTATCCATGACAGGCACGAGGTTTTTGAAGTAAGTTATTGCAACATATAGTTCATGGGCCACATATTTCCGAAGATATTTCTTCAAAACACATGAAAATAAGGGGAGGAAAAACAAGCAAAAATTTATGTTGAATTACAAGCACGATGTTTTAAATGCAGTGAGATAATAAGCTTTCATTTATAAATGATTAACCTTACCTTAGGAAGCATTTTGTGTATTGTCTCCTCGCGAAATGGCATGGTTGATTAAGATTTCCTTCAGAAATGTGTTTTTAAAAGAAAGAAATCGACAGAATGCTGTAGAATCTTTGACCAGAAAATATCTACCACTCAACTTTCGACCCTGTCTTGATGTTTCGAAACCTTCCCATCTTTTATAACCCTTGATAGTTGGGCAAAGAACAGCCCTAGAGTTATGCAAATCACCTGCCGTCCGAAGCAAAAACAAGGCGACATGGCTTGATCAAAAAAGGCAGGAATGTTTTTCCCGTTAAGATAAGGTCAAAGTCCAACCAAAATGTTTGTATTTTATTTCACAAAGAGCTGTCTATAAACTCATAATGATTCTTAAAGCTACCACATAAAATCATTATTATTTGCATCATTTGGAAATTGGCAATATTCCTATGTGAATAATAAGTTTACTTCCTCCTGTCCGTATGGATAAAAAAAAGCAACCAGAACATTCCCACATGGCCTGTATTCCAACCAACCATTAGATTGCTTTTTGGATTTTAAAAAAAATCATTTTCATCAATACTTATTCTGAATTTATTGAGAAGGTAAAATACTGTTTCCAAATTTACATTTTTATTTTTGAAAATCATTAAGAAATTCTTCCTTATCATCTAACAATAAAATAGTTTGTCACATTTAAAGAAGCAAAATATATTTGTCCCGTTTGCTTTTACAACCTAAAATGTCCATCAAATACCCCCGCTGACTATAAAACCTGTGTTCTTTATTCTAAAACTATGTGTAACTTATTACTTTTATTATCGGAGCTGTACTGGTCAGCAAAACCCAAAATGCTTGCTATTGCACATTCCTTATTCCTTAATAACAAATTCAGGTCATGAACACTTATGTCTTACTTCTTCCTTTTCCCAGAGATGTGTATCCCAGATTGCATGTCTTTTATAGTGTAAATATGATGCATATCAGTCTGTAGGTGGCAGCAAATTTCAAGTTTAAAAAGAAAATGAAAGTCTAAGAAGTTTCATTTTGACATCTTTATTCCCATCCTGCAATACATTTGCCACATTTTCAAAGGGTAAATACATCTTAAATAGCTAAACAGCTGACATTTTCACAAAATTCTTACACGCCTGTATTCCTCAGTTTGCAAGGGAAGAAACAAGCCATTAAGTTCACCACATCCCTGTGCAACCCCCCCCCCTCTAATGGTCCATACAGTATTTTATGCTTGCAAGTTGGAAATGTGTGTGTACTGGTGGTCTGCTGGCCGTGTGCTGCAACAACATGCTGCTGCTTTTCTAAAGCAAAGGGAGTTCGAATGCATAGATTTGTGGAATTCTCTATTTATCACTGTTAAAAGATTGATAAGAAGAGGACAAGCAAACCATCAGGACTGTTAATTACAGGTTATTAAATCTACATTTTCTTTCTCCTCATTAAAACTTCTGATTAAAAAACAGAAAGAGGTGGAAACAAAGACAGAAAGCAGGGCTAAGGATCATCCTCCTGTATCGTCCCAATAATTTAAAAACACAAAGCTTCCTTCGAACAGAATGCAAAGGTTAAAACACATTCACAGTTTGTGTCTTTCCTCCATGCGGAGAAATGAGGATTAATTGATAAATAAGTTGGTGATCACCATTCAACCATAACTTCGGTAGTCAATTTTTTTTTTTTTAAAGCCATGACCATAGTCATACTGACTGTACAAAATCAATTAGATCATACATAAGACATGACAGGACACAACAGCTTAAGAAGATTTTGTCATCGCGCATCTAAAAATGCCCGCATCATCCATGACATCACCATTTACTCATTTAATTCAGTCATTTTGCTTTATACTGGGCCCAGTCCTCAAATTTAAATTATCTTCTCTCTTTTTTTTTTTTTTTTAATCGGCAATAATAAACTAAATCCTAACCAGGCAAATGTTATTACAGAGCAAGTAAAAAAAAAAAAAATCAGAGTAGTGTTTTTAGTGAGTTGTCATTCAAATTCTGTACAGCACAACACACACATATACTTCTTGTGGTGCACATAATCAGACATAAACAAGACGGCAAACATAAATCATCTCCGGCAGAGCTCGCTGCAAACATGAGGTACAAACTAGCTAAATGATAAGGCAAGGTAAACACAGATTAGTCGTTTATTTAGGCAGCAAATTAATACAGTTATGGAGAGCACAAGCCTTTCAGTATTAAGAAACAAAGAAATGCACTCCCATACTCAACTATCCATCACCGGTTCCACATGACAGTCCCATGTATGTACAGTAAGAGTGGTTCTGATAGCATTAGCACCTGATTAGGTCAAAGTTGCAGGTGGTGGAGAAAGTGAAGCAGACTGAGGATAGTACGGTATGTGTGGAAAAACTGAACTTCCAACTCTGAGGCAGGACATGTGCGTTACACTCCGCAAAACCCACTTGTGACATCTCTCACCCTGGACTCCAGGGGTGTTAAACGAGACTTTCCTGGACCTTAATTCCTGAGCCTTATTGTCCAAAAAGAGGCGCTTTTGCAATTGAAAAATAGCAGTTATCAACATGTAGTAAACAGCTGTAAACCATACAGTTACCTAAACTAAAACGCAAGAAAAATCAACTGTTAATATCGTTTAAAAAAACTGCACTCTGCTGCTGTATTACCAGCTGCTTTTCCATGTACGGTACCTTTCCTTTCATACCAAAAGGAAAACAGAAAAATTAGTAGTTGTGAGAGATGTTTTATTCTCAACACTTGGTGGAAATTTGGAAAGTAGTCCTATTGCACCAGAACCTACATACGCTAGCCATTACAATTATTATTTTGCAATCTCACAATGAAACATCTGTAAATAGTAAAGGTTGCTGCATCCTCGAGAGCCACTTGTGTTCTCCTTTCAAGATATCTATTCCAGAAGGAACTTCATCTACCTGTCGGTCAATAAAATTAAACATATCAAACCCGGTGTCGTCTTTATGAGCACCCTTACTCGCTTACAGTGGTCAGTGGCCTTCAAATCTACCAATTATTTTTTAAAAAAGGGGAAGAAAATCATACCAAAAACCTTTTTTTTCCCCCTTGTTTTACAGCATAAACTAACTGTTAAACAACAACAGATTACAGTCTTGACCAAATCAGCCTCCATCCTCCAGCTGCTGTGTCCAAGGCAATGACAGGAGCCATTCGCAGAAACCAAACACAGCTACAGTGAGGAAAGGAGGAGGTTCGTGTATGTGAGAGGTGTTAAGGAAGTTACGACCATTTCAGTCCTTTCCATTTAAAAAAATCTGTCAGTCTTTCCAGCGGCTTGGCAGGAGGGAGGGGGTCAGGCTTCAAGGCAGGAGGAGGTAAGCGACACCTCCCTTAACAACCAGTGTTGAGACCGAAAACAATAAGTTAACAGGAGAAATGCAGAAAAAAAGGGGAGCAACCCAGTTTAACAGTCATTAGTGGTGTTGCTCGTAGGTCTATACAGACCCTCAAAATGACAAAAAGGTAAGTGTGAGGTGGGGGAAGGGCCAGGCCAGGCTACTTCAGCAAACCACTTAGGCCAACTGTTCAAAATCCTCCTTTCCATAACGTCCGTGGTTCTGGTGGTTTCCTTGAGAGGTTTTGCTTCAATCATCCTCTTATTGATAAAGTTCATATTTCATCTTTAAGTTGTTTTATCTTTCTGTCCTCAAGTCCATGCTGCCGCTTCGACCCGTAGCATTTCTCCCAAACATGTGACAGAGAGCTGGGAAATGACATAAAAGAAAACGACTCAGACGACTACTTCTCTTTGTAAACAGTTATAATATTTTATAGGGAATGGATGAGCATTTCTCTGTGTGTCAAGTCTCACCTGCATCACGATACCACACATCGACAGCTCATACAGTCCTGACCACTCTCATCAGGTGGGTTCAGCTTCCTCAGCTTATGCTGCCTGATCTCTCTTACCAGTGTGTAGAAGGCATCCTCTACTCCCTGCAAGAACACGCAAAGGTTATAACATCTTGCTACCGAATATGGCCAGTCATGAGTGGAATACGCACTGACAGCAAACCTTTGGGGTGTGCACACAACTGGGCAGCATTACCATGGTAACCCTGAATTTATAAAACTAAACGATCAAGACAATGTGACTGACGACACATAAATCGGTGCTTAATTCTCCAAGTCTCGTTGTGCTTTGGATGAATATGAGGTTGATTTTACTGGTGTAATAAGTGACAGTGAATCACAGACAGTGGGAGCTGTGCAGCAACTAGTCCTTTATGAGGCCTTTCAGATTCTGTAGCTCTCTCTTCTCAAGCCAAGGTAACCTGGCTATGAGTCACTGCCTGCGGCATAATAAAATGTTCTGAGCAACACAAATTACATCATGCCACAGGCCGTGTGCTGCTCTTTGCGTGCATTAATAGGCTTGTGGAAATTAGAATAACAAGAGGAAAGAAAAGGGGGCTTCTCCATGAAAATGCAAGAGGAGTGAGTGGATGCGCGCTTCGTGTTAATAACCGACCTGTCGTGTTTTGGCAGAGGTTTCAATGTAAGGGATGCCGTAGGAGCGAGCTAGGTCCTGGGCTTGCCTCGTGTCCACCGTTCGTGCCGGGAGGTCACATTTGTTCCCCACAAGCACCATCGGAACATCATCAGAGTCCTTCACCCGTTTAATCTGTTCTCTGTGACATAAAAAGATGCTGACATTTAACTGTTTTTTCCTTTTAATCCACCCAAGCACTGCAATTAACAACAAGGACGCGTCTCCTTGTCACCGTCTCTCAGCTTCATAAACAAAAGCAACTCCACCACTGGAGAACCCACCACCCAGGGAACTCTAGGACCCAGAGGAAGATCCAGGACCTGTCTGTGCTGGGCTGAGCTGCACTGCTGAAGGAGGAGGGTGAGAGGAAATAGAGGAGGGGGGGGGAGATGGACAACAGGCAGGCAGCAAACAGCATTACCTCATCACTACAGCAGCAAGTGCCAAACGCCATGCAGCCAGGGGGAACTGAATGAGAGGCGTGGGTCACATTAGCTTGGCACTTCTCAGTCAGCCTCTGCTACAGCTGGATATCTCCACCACAACCAGTCCAACCCATGTTCTGCCACTGCTTACAGTAATTTCAATGAGTTTGGATAGATTTAGGCAACTAACCTGTTGTTATCTGGTGAGAAAATACCACCAGGAACATGTATAGTCTTATTATTTAGACATGCGACAGGACCCAACAGCATACTGCTGTGTCAGTAGGCACAAACAAGAAGTTTGTGAAAAATCCAACAATCATTCCCTACAATAACAGACATTGATCTTATAAATATCTCATCTGCTCTAACTGGGACACAAAGGATTCTAGGACCAGAAAAAAAAAGCATGCATACTTTGCCACATTGCACAATATGTTATGTTCAGGCTACGTCCAAAAAAACAGACAGCAATGACATCAATCTAAGCAAATATGAGCACTTTGTGGACATTTTCTTTTTTTTTTTTTTTTTGAGCAGACATCTTCGTATATAACCTTTGTTACTTCCGACACGCAAGCCTGATAAATGAGTGTGTAATCTGATGAGAAAGACAAAATGTGGCAAAGATAGAGAGCAGTCATCTCCAGCTGAAACCCGCCCCCCACCCCCTCCCTTTCTCCTTCCCTGTCCTTGGGAGTGCTACCTCTGCCTGCTCCTCTAATTGAGTCAGGATCGATTTCATTGGCATCGAGCTATAAGCCTCCAGTTGGGGGCTAAGCTTTCTTTAGCCGTGTTAAACGCTACAGCATGACATCACCCTGCTACTGCAGAGAGCTGGCGCACACACATATACACGCCCCTCTCCCCTCCAGACCCCAGGGGAGGCCCTGTAACTCGCTGCATTTACAAATACACATGCAGAAGAGCAAAAAGGACTAAAAGGATTCTGTGCCTGACCTCCACCCTGACAGATCAGCATAAACACATGATTGTACCTGCAACAACAAAAGTCCTTTTTGGCTCTCTTGAACACACCTGTACTGGTGAATGTCCTCAAAAGACTTGGTGTTGTTGATGGCAAAAACGCAGAGGAAGCCCTCCCCAGTTCTCATGTACTGATCCCTCATGGCGCTGTACTCTTCCTGACCTGCAGTGTCCAGGATGTCAAGCAGGCAGGTCTCCCCGTCAATCACCACTTGCTTCCGGTACGAGTCCTGAAGAAGGAAGAGCAAATGGTCAGAGCAGCGGTGCGGACGTCACTCAGACATGTGACTCACAAAAACAGGCTCAGATGGGATCTGAGGCAACTTGTGGTCCATCATGGCTTAGATCACATCATCACAGGCATCAGGCACTGAAAGCTAAGTAGCATGCACATGAACAGTACAAAGACACAGATACTGTAATATTGCATATCAGCTTCTATCTATGATGAATCCCCCTTCCATTTTTAGATCGCATGAGAATTCAAGAGATCAGAGGAGCAAGTCATCAGAGCTAATGTTTAGCCTTCCAACATGTAGTCACAAAAACATGGAGGGCTGTCCCTTTGTTTGTTAGAGCACAGGGGCCAGGAATGCAAATACACAAAAAGGACATTGTCTGGCCAGAGGCAGGCGTGGTGAGAAAAAGAGGGAGAGAGAGGAGACAGAGAAGCAGAAAAAGGGGAGAAAAGAGCAAAAAAAAATATTCTCACTGGCCTTCTTTCTTCCCTTTATAATGTCTGCAAGTCTTTCGGTGTCTTATTTTCTTGAAAATACACAGTAAAGGGGTGGAGTCTGTGTTTGTTTCTTGAGGCAAAATTAGAAATTTCTTCCAAGCCGGAGCACAAAATTCAATTAATCAAATTACAGTAACTTGGTTTGGGTCAAGTTGTCGTCCCAGCAGGGTGCATGGAAAATACTCCTCTGCAAATGTAATTCTTCAGCATCATGATCAACCCTTCTTCACCACTTCCAACCCAAATTAACTGCAGAACAACCAGAAGAGAGTCATACCTCTATGGTGGGGTCATATTCATCCACAAAGTGGTTCTGGATGAGCTGAATGGTTAGTGCACTCTTGCCCACGCCTCCAGCTCCAACCACCACCAGCTTATACTCCGTCATGTTTGCCGCTGCTGCCCACCAAACACCACTGTTGGAGAGAATAAAGTAAGAAAAGAAGTGAAAGTTAATACTCAGCAAAATAAATAAATAAATAAATATATATATATATATATATATATATATACAATGATAAAATACTGAATTTTGATCAACTCTTTTCTGCTATAAAACAGCCAGGATGTTGGCCGCAGCTACCGGCACAGAAAAAACATCTAAAGTTAGTGAGAAACAGTGTTTGGCATATGTTGGAGAGCGTGTTCAGTGAGGTTGAGACCCTCAAAGGGGAATGTGAAAAATGTGCTGAAGGTACTCAATGTTCCAGTCCTCTACCGCTCAGTGTGAGCAGCGTGGACAGTGCATGAGAGGGTGAACTGGGGAGGCAGAGGGAGAAAATGAGGAGGGGCAAAAACATCCCCATCACTCAAGTTTTACATACAAATGTAGACTTTTTAGCAGTGACATGCCAGATCCAAATATATCAATATCCATACACAGAAATAAACATTAAAATGAACAATCTAGTTAACTAAAAAAAATTATATCTGTTATCACTATTTACTGTTGAAAGCAGAATTTATATTGGTGGTTTGTCTTGTTTTTTTTTGTTGTAAGAATCACTTCATAACACAAGAGGATGAGGCCTAAATAGTGTTTTATGACTCCAGGTGTCCCTGCACCTGCCTCTTGTAGACTCATTCAGCTAACTAAATAGGCCTAGCTGATGTTGCAGGCCTATGTTGATCATAGATCAGTCATGTTATTGAAAATGGTGTCTACTGAGGAAAAATAAATGATACCCACCCTCTGTTAACTAAAACTATCTTCATACTGATAAACACAACCTCTGTAGGAATCCACATGCATTGTCTGTGTTTTCAAAGCTGTCAGAGAACAGTAGAGAATTTGACCACGGACAGATAAGACAGCACCCAGCTTAAAAACATCATGGCTGAAATGACCAAGCAGAGTAGGAAGGGTAGAAGTAGAAAGCTTGAGATGAAAATGACAAATAAAATGTCTGCATTTAAGCTTTTAAAGGTAAAAATGGGTGGGTGTATGATATAAGCTCCTGCTTCCACCTACACCCTTTCAGTTACATAGGCCAACCGATTCGAGCACGAGGTTCTTGTGTAACGGCAAACTTTCATTCATGACTAAAGCATTAACTGTACACAAAAGGTGCAACCACAAACGTAGCGCATCGTATAAAGAAAACACACAGATCTCTTGATGTTTCTTCAACCACAGCACTGCTATTATCTGATACTCCAGGTGTTAACCCAGTGAGTAGAGAAAGCAGTCATGTGGGTGTTTTCCACAGTGTTCTGTGGCAAAATGTGACTCATGTTACTGAAGTCATGACCCGGTACCAGCCCAGTGAACGACACGATGATTCAGAGGTGTAGAAGGAAATTCTCCAATGAGGAAGTTGCAGGAATGAATGCATTAAAATCTTGTGGCTAACATCTAAAAAAGTCTGGCTTGGCCTCACACAGACAGCAAGTGCTCAGGTGATGTCACCATGATGATGTCATCTCAGATCATGAAGTTAAGAGGAAAATAACTGGGAACTCCTACATGTGCAAGGCTTCCTCTACTGTTTTACAAAATATCGTACAGATGTTCTTTATTCAACACCGCGCAAATGTTAAGTACAAACTTACATCAGTATCCGAATTATATTTCACCACAACACTTGTGTATACATCAAGCGGCAACCTCCGGCGGTTAAAAGTGAAGCCTATGCGGAAGTGCAGAAAACTGCAGTTCCCCCTTCATCCACTAGGTGCTGCAAAACAGAGCGAATCCCCATAGACTCCCATAAAAAGGACAACTTCACAGCAAAAATAGGTCAGGTTTACCTTCATGGCAACTGTGGGGGGAGTGATTTTTTTGCCCAACTTGCCCATTTAAAAGTAATTTAATCTCTAAATTTGGCATATTTAAGTGCACGTCCTTTTGATTGACAGGTACCCAATCTCCCGCTTCAAGTAAGAAGAATGTAGAACAACAGTGGTTTTTAGCCGGTTAACAACATGACTTAGCTTTAGCTCGCTTACCTCCGTTAGCTGGTTAGCTCCTGTTATCTCCAGGTTAGCTCGCTTAGCTCTTAGCTACAGAAAGCTTGAGTTCGCTCGATGTCAATCATCCACCATGACGCTCACAGCCCCCCTCTCACCTCTTTGCCCATATTTGTATTTTCCGGGCGAGGCAACACACATAACCCTGCCAAGATGGCGATGGTAGGAACCGCCCAATCGAGCTTCAATTCAGCTCTTCAGAAACCTATGGGTGACGTCATGGAGGTTACGTCCATCTCTTTATATACAGTCTATGGTATACACCCCTCCAGACTTAGATTTGTCTTCTTTAAGTTTCTTCTTGTGTCTCAAAGCTTATATTGAAGCCGTTCAGGAAAAAAAAGCCGAGCATGAGGGGTTAACTGTACTCATCAACACTCTGCTAACTGCTGAAGGAGAGAATCATTAACCTGCCTTGCCGACTAGCGAGTCTTCAGCCAGTTAGGATCATAGACACCTGAGATTATATGCTGTTGCGTGGGCAAAGAAACGTCACAGATTATGATCCGTTACAGACTCCTGACAAACCAAAAAGTTCTGTAGTCAGCCAGAGCAGAAAAACACACACACCTACTCTCCTGTGATTTAACTCCCAAAGGTGCACACACAGCTGGAGTTCATCTAAAAATGTCCTTCTAGAAAGAAAGAAATTGACACCAAAGCTTCTGGATGGTTTACTCATAATACAGTGGAGGAGGGTTTTTAATAAAATCGCATTTCTAAAGTAAACTGTGTAGGAAGAAAAAATAGACAGTCATCTACTTTTATCTCTGGGTGTGGTGATGTATTAATAGAATCTGCATGCAAAAAACCTGTTTGTGTTATTTGTGTCTGACCTGCATGCGACTGCGCTGCGAAGGCAGACTAATATTAGCCAACGCCACGACTGGAACAGTGTTAATGATTGACAGAAAAGCTTACTTGCTAACTGAAGACAGTCATTTAGCTGCTCTCATCGAGTCACAGAGATGCAAACTCATACTTTGTGTTCCTCGGTCCTGGAAGTCATCACTAGCTATCACTATTTGTCACCAATATCAACAATTTGCAAAAATACACCAGCTGCTGTAATTCTGAAGCACAACAGGAAGAGAATTAGGCTAACCATTGCAACTTGAGGCTAAATATTTAGCTTCCTTTTACCTCAGTGTAAGTAAATCAGACTAGTGTAGACTGCAGTTTGCAGAACAACAGAGCAAGCTTTGCTCCCAAGTGCCTCCCAAACCAAATAAACAGCAACTGTGGGATGAAGAGAGAATTATTCAGGGAAGAAAGACACTGAAGCACCTCTGGTCACTCAACGCTACAAGCCAGGATGTGAACACAAAGTCTCATCAGCAGCTTCTTTACAGCAAAGTCAGCGAAACCACTTAGAGACTGAACAAAATTTAAAATGATAGGAGGGTCATAGGATTAAAAGGCAATTGCATTTTTCCATTTACTTAAACTGTACGAAAATATGTACAACTACCAATTGTTTTCATTTTTAGTGACTGTTCTGACAGAAGAGACAAATCACCCCAATCAGATCTCTCTAGATCCTAAAAACATTCCCCAGTAATAGATATGGACAGACATTATTTACAGAAGCAAGGAAACAAGCACATAATGAATATTGACATATTGCGGTTAAATACTGTAAGCAAATTTCAGAAATGTCTGCATCAGTTTAAAATTGGTCATTAATTTCACTTTCAAAATCGCTATGGATAAAAGCGTCTAGTCGCTTTGGATAAAAGCATCTGCTAAATGACAGTAGAATAGAAAGAAAAGAATAGAAAATAAAATAAAATAAAATATTTTGGTTACATAAAGTTGATAATCCAATAATTTAAAATGGATTATATGAATGTCAGAGAGCCAATCAGTCGAACTTAAAGTCCCGTTCTGACAGTGATGGGTAAAGTGGAAGGATGGCAGAGGGCTAGTAAGTAACGGGTCATTTTTTTAAATTATAACCCACATGATCTTTGTTGATTAACTCAAATATAAGTGATCCCAACCCAACTCTTGACATCACACTTAGTCAGCCAGCCTTAAATTTTCCATGGATGGATCAATGGATTGCATGTGTGACAGTACCAGTCCTGTTACATGACTAATACTGAGGTTAATCAGAGTTCAGAAGTTTAACCAGGGTAATGATACCCAACCCAAACATCTGTTTTACATCAGTGTTCAGTCACTGCCTTCACTTGTGTGTCATAGCAAAATAAATACAAACATACACACTGATGTCTGGTGACAGCAGGCCAATCTATGAGCAGCTAAGTGAGTAAAACTTGAACTGATATCCAACATTTATGAGTTAAAAGAAATACTTTGGTTTAGAACTTTGAAAAGTGCACATTACTTTCCATATCACATAGTTTGAATGTAGCAAAATATATTTAAAAAAATCTATTAATAATATGAATAATAATAATGATAATGTTCAGGCATCCAGGAGTGTCAATATTGAGTAACACCCTCGTTGGTATTGTGGCTAAATATTTAGCTTTAGCCTTTTGAAGGAATTCACTGTGACTTCGGAATAAATAAGTTTTCACATTTCAAGCCTGACAAGATATGAGCAACACAAACATTTTTCACAGAAGAATTTATGTTTTACACCAATAAATCAAATTTTTAGTGGTTAGGGTTAGTTAGTGGGCAGATATGTTAAATAAACAAAGCTGCAGCTCTCTATCAGGTTCATGATGTCCTTGTGGCGGATACCCTCTTCCTGTTCAATAAAGCAGAATGTTTAGGTTTAGAAGCCCATTCTTTGCTCTAATAGTGAATTATTCAGATTCCAGAGCTGATGGTTGCAGCAAAAGCCCAAAGTATGACTGATTCATCCTACTTGCACATGCGTTCTGTTCATGAAATTCTCCTGACAAACGCCTGTTCACTGCTGCCAAATATTTCCAGATTGACTTCATCAGCAGACAAGACATATGTTCCTGAAAAGCATCAATGAAGTCGAGATGTTAAATTCCAAACTCCTGCGACTGAATTTTTTTAAAGAGCAAAAATGCAAGACAGGTTCTGTTCTGATGACTGTTCTCAAAGCTACTTCCTGCATGATCTATGACAACCAAGTGATAAAACATCTTGGTCTTCTATAGCTTTACATGACCTCCATCTCTCCTTTTAACTACCATTTCTTCATTTTATCATATTTTTCACAGCCTTCTCCAACTTCAGGGCCAGTGTTTTATATATTGGACAGCTTCACAATGGACAGTTGGTATTTCTATGACTCTGAAATTTGCATCAGATGATGACAGTAATTAGCCAACAAGGCCTGTGACCTTGTTTTAGGGGCTCACACAGAAAATGAAAACTGCTGTGATCATTTTTAGCTGAATACTGAAATTGGACAGAGCAAATATGGTGCACTACAGTTGCTTGGTGTTAAATAATCAATCCATGATTTAATTCCTCTAGAACATCATTTATATATGAGGTATTCCCAAACACTGACAGCTCATGCTATGTATCACATGCCTTTTTGATTATTAATCTGATAAATATTATCTTCAAAAGAAGCTTTCTTTTAACATTGATGCCAATAAACAGAAAACTTGAGACAGACAACACACGAAAAAAAAAAAAAAAATACACAAAAGGAGCTACACGTCTATGCAATTACACACAATTTTTTTTTTTTTTTTTCTTATTGTAACAATTAAAGTTATGGCATCTCATGTAGAAATCCAACTCACTATTTTGTGAAATGATTAAATATTAGAGCTTAAAATGCCATTTCAACTCTCCTGTGCCCGCTACTGGGAGACTGAAGCAAGCGAAGGCAGACAACCAAGCCATCTTGACTTGACTAAAACTAGGCCATGTTGATTAATAATCCACACATACATATGGAGATAAATGCTGTCATGTTCCTAAAGCCACTTGTCATCAGTGATGGTTCCAACTGAGCTGGTCTTTGTACAGATAGAAGGATGGACGAGGACACCAACATCAATGTTTGCATCATCCCTTTGAACATGTTTCATCTACTCATGGATGTCAGGTCAAAGATCTCAGGTTACGACTATCTTTCATTCATTCATTCATTCTCATTCATTCATTCATTCTCTAAACCGCTTAATCCAATTCAGGGTCGCGGGGAAGCTGGAGCCTATCCCAGCTGGCTTTGGGCGACAGGCATGGTACACCCTGGACAGCTCGCCAGTCCATCGCAGGGCCACACAGAGAGACGAACAACCACTCACGCTCACACTCATTCCTAGGGGCAATTTTTTTAGAGTAACCAATTAACCTGCATGCATGTCTTTCGATGGTGGGAGGAAGCCGGAGTACCCGGAGAGAACCCACGCATACACGGGGAGAACATGCAAACTCCACACAGAAAGGCCACTGACCAAAGCCCTCCCCAGCCAAGGATTGAACCAGTGACCTTCTTGCTGTGAGGCCACAGTGCTAACCACTGTGCCACCGTGCAGCCCACGAAGCCGCGTGCAGAGCCATGACTATCTTTTTAAACAAAAATTAATAATCCTCCCTCAAGCAGACTCATACTCCTGTAGAGTCCTGACTTTTTATACAGTCACTTTTTTGCTTCCCAATATGCCCACATATGTACAATTTCACATTTATTTCCACAATGGCATCAAATAACTGACAGTTTTTCCTTTTACACAATGCATTTATAGGATATGATGCTTCTAAAGAAGACTTTGTAGTTTTAGCCAGTTAGGCATCAATACTAATCAAAAGAGATGCTACAAGTTTCCTGCTGGCAGAAAGGCTACTACAACGCCGCTTGCTGCAAGCTGGGGACCTTTTTTCATTTCAAACTCCCCAAAATCTTCGCAGAGCTGCTCCCCATTTGATCAAGGAACACTACACAGCATGTTTGCGTTGAAGGTTATTTATAGCACACCACCTTACAGCCTGGGAAATTAACATTTAGTTTTGAAACCCGAGAGCCTCGCTTGGACCGGGAGGATAATATTACATGACAGCTTACGGAGGGTGCAAGCACAGAGCAGGGATAGGGGAGGAGAGCAGCTGAGGGCGACGGAGGACTACTTCTACTATCCCAAGGACATGAAGACATGAGAGAAGGTTCAACATGGAAAACACATGATACACACATAACAACATCAATAATGAAAATAATCCAAGCTCATTTTTTGCTAACTGTTTCTTTAGCAAACAATGTTTATTTCAGCTCATTTCAAATTGAAAGTCACATATTTGCAATCCACACGATGCAAGACGCAGGGCAGATGAATGACAATCTTCCATAACAAGAAATCTACTCTCCATTAAAGTACTTAATTGGTTAAAGAATCCATACTGGCAGAACCACTGCAGAGATAACAGATTTTTAATGGCGCAATGATGGTAAGGAGACCCTCTCTAGGGAGGTATCGCAGTCAGATACAGAGACTCCAAGAGGCAAGCTAAAGTCCTGATAGCTCACCACACCCTCCTGCTGTTCTCCAATGACATCAGCATCCTCTAAACATCCAAACATAAGAGTTGACCATCAACTTAGAAATGAGTCAACAGACATGGAGACTGTCAAGTGAAGATATATCCAAGTGACTAAAATTTCTACCTGCAAAAAATATTATATGAGAAAATCCTTTTATAAGCTATTTGTCAAACTTTTTAATCCTAAGAAGCATGTATATAAAATATAGATGCATGAAAAAAAAATGCTCTCAAAGGCACTGGAGTCTCAGTGACCTTTTCCCTACTGGGTCATCCTTTTAGCTTGTTGGGCAGGGTGAGATGGTGGGGGCAGCAGCAGAGATGAAAAGGACAGCTGACCCCCACACAAAGAACTGCCAGTGAGAAGAGCCATGAGGCTTATCAGACACCAAACACCCCAAAACTATTAAGTGTTTAGTGAGGCAACTGCTCCGACTGTTTACACCAAGCCATTGATACACGCACTGCTGACCCACAAAATATGCAATGACACACACTAATATAGTTGGACTCTTTAGCTTTGATATTGGCACACATTAGCTGAGGCACTTTGGAAAAGTCACAAGATTTATTTACATCCAGTGTTGCATTCACCAAGATGGATGGATGGATGGATGGATGGATGGATGGGAGAGTCTGAACACTATGCAAAGCCTTCTCCAGCACATAGGGTTCAGGTCTGGACTATGTGGTGGTCAGACCATGTGTGAAAAGGATGTTTCATGCTTCCAGAGCAACTTTTTCCACAATTTAAGCCTACCGTGGGCCGTGTATGTGTGGGTTCTCTCCAGGTACTCCTGCTTCCTCCTACAGTCCAAAGGCATGCATGTTAGGTTAACCGGTCACTAAATTTCCCTAGGAGTCCGTGTGAGCTCACTCAGATGGTTGTTTGTGTCTCTGTGTTGGCTCTACCATAGACTGCAGACCCGTCTGGGGTGAATGTCGCCTCTCGCCTGCTAATTGCTGGGATAGACCCTTCCTCATGAGCCTGAACTGGAATAAGGGGTATGGAAAATGGATGGATAATATCACTAAATGTTCAAGTTGTGGCTGATCACCAACATTAAATATCTTCCTGGAAGACAATAGTTCACCACTATCCTTCCAGTCCTCAATGCGTTACACAGTTCTCACCCAGTTTTAGAAGTTTCTGCTATGTCCTCACATGTCTTCTCTGCTTTATGCATGCCAACGACTTGACCCTTCTTTAATAGGTATCTTTTCAACAACCACGGGGTGTCTTACAACACAGTTGTTTTAGAAATGAGAAGCTACTTATTGCATCAGTTTTGCCAGCTGAAAAATAATCAACCATGCAGTAAATCCAAGTGGGTCGTACCTGTTTTTATAGTTAAATTCAGGTGATGACTCTTCTTTTGCAGTATTTTATTTATAAATGAAACCAGCAATATCCTACCAATCCAACCATTTTGTCAATAATAATTTTTTTTTTAAATTCTGTAAATTTACTACCCCTGAAGACAAAGTTGATAACAAATCAAGGGAAATAAAATAAAAACAAGTCCTGTTTAAAGCTTTTTATGTAAGAGGAAAACTTCTAATTTGTACTAAATAAATTTTCTGAAAAAAAGTCACTTTTGTGGCATGTAGATTGGCAGTATTCAGCCCACAGCTGTTTAGAGAAAGGAAAAACACAATAATATTACACATCTATGGCTGAACTTAAACTTGCCTGACTGCAAAAATCCTGATACGGTCTGATACTGGACCAACTAAACCCAAATTAATACACATGAATCAGCGTTACTCACTAGAAATAACATTGAATGTGATATAATGGATAAAAATAAACAGCAAACAGAGGAACCATTTGTTAAAATGGCCAATTTAAACCAATTCTGGTCTGTTTGAATAACAGATGCAAAGTAAAACGTCTGATGGTCTATATAATCAATTTATTATAGTTTTGATTGGCTAAATCATAATTATGGGCTGTGTTAAAGCCTATCAGACATAAATACAACCTTTGCAGTGTTCAGCTTGAGCTTGAACCATTTTTAAGTAAAGATTATTCCATGCCATCTTTGTAAATGCTTTGTAATGGAATCTGACTTCCGCAGTGAAACATTCAATTCTAGTGTGATGGGGCGTCACCCCATTTGTCTGGCCAGTATCGGCACCAGTAACCTCACACTCAAGACTGTCTTTACTGGAGACAGAAAGTAAAATCCCATTTAAGCGGCATCTCTTTACATACCTTTAGTTTCTTTTTCAAAGTAACACGAAGCGTGGAAATCCAAGTCAGTCATGTTATCGCCACATTACCAAGTTTTAACACTCAAACTCTTGACTGTTTATCTTGAACTAGTAGTCGCTTTGGAGAACTAAGGTCTAGACAAAACCACATTGAAGTAATTTATGTTATTGTGCATGCAGAGAAAAAGTCCAAGCATGAGCTGGGAGATGGGCAAATAATGTACGAGATCGCCGGGCGTGAATCAAAACGTTATGATATCATGCGGCGTCCAAAAAAAAAAAGAAAAAAAAAACAAAAAAAAACGCTAAAAGCATATGAAAGACGATCTGTGACTTAAAATTAAACCATCACTGGCAGCATATTTCTGACACAGGAATGTAAAGTGTATACTCACAACCAGCAGAGGTCTAATTGTCGACAAGAGAGACGTTTCGTCTGCCGGAGAGGAAGAAAAAAAAAATCTTTCAATTCCGTTGTCTCTCTCTTAGCAAAACAAAATGTTCCTGAGCTCCGTCCCACAGTGTTCAGATATCTGCGTCTACTTTTCTCCTTAAAAAATGTTGGATTTTTCTTTTATTCCAGTGGCTAAAACACACCAAAGCATTCAGTGAGCCTAGGAATGACGAGCCCGCGTTGAACAATGTGCTTCCACAGAGAGCAGAGAGGAGATGAGGAGTATAGACCCACGCCCAGCTCTATCAAACATAGAACCGCCCCGCTTACCGAGCATGTTCGTGATGCGTTCGAGTGCATTCGGAAAAGTCGCGATTCGACGAAAACAGACTCCAGAACCAGAATCAGAAAGACTTTTATTGCCATTGTCTTTGAACAATTCACAGACTAGGAACTTGTTTCGGTGATAAGGTGCTGAATTATGAAAAATAATAATTAAAAACACTGAATAATAATATGAAAGTAGAAATACAGCTATTTCCAACTATTTTACAAATAAGGTTAGCGCATGCAGAGAAATCAACTTTCTGTTTTTTTTGTTAAAAATATATGATAAAAGTAAAGGTAAAAGTAATTTCGTATGTATGCAGATATATACAGTATGAAGAGTAGCATCCAAACAACCGTGTAAATTAGCAGTGCAATAGTGACGGATTTAAGAGATTTGGGTCCCCAAGCAAAGGTTGGCATGGGACCCTAAGGTAAATATTGCACTTTCTACTCCACTACTGTATATTATTTGCGTTGCTAACAAACAGCCAGTGTAAAAGTCTCTTTGCTGACTGAGAGGGCCGTGAATAATTACAGGAAAGGGTTGCTTCACTCGATGGTACGAACTGATCATTTATTGTGACAAGTCATTCTTTTAGTTACAGATCAACTCGCTGACGGCATCACAGACACAGACACACACACACACACACACACGCACGCACGCACGCACACACACACACACACACACACACACACACACACACACACACACACACACACACACACACACACACAGATCACATTAGGTATTATTGCGCGGCCCTATAAGGGGTCCCCCGAGACGCACATAATATAATAATCATTCTGCTGACAGTTTAGTGAATGCATTTCTATCAAAAACAAAAAAAATCGTTAGTAATAAGTAAGTAATAAATACTCATAAGTGTATGACAAGTTTTATGGGGACCTAAAGAACTGGGGGCCCGAGGCAACCGCCTAGTTTTGCCTGATGGTAAGTCCACCCCTGGACATGACTTATTTAAGTGACTGGAGTTATAGTGTCCAGCTCAGGTATTATGAGTGTTCATGAGTCTTGTAAGTGTTCATGAGCCTGACAGCAGAGGGGAAGAAACTGTTTTCATGGCGAGAGGTTCTGGTCTGAATGGATCGTAACCTTCTGCCAGAGGGAAGTGGCTCAAATAGTCCATGTCCAGGGTGAGAAGAGTCAGCTGCTATCCGGCCTGCTCGTCCCCGAGTCCTGGAGACGGCTACTTAAAATTACATAAATAAATCCAAGTAAACAAAGAAACACCCAAACGCAACATACAAGAAATCCAGCAAATATGAATAAAATGATAAAAGCTACATTATTTTATTTTTTTATTTTTAAGACACCTGAAGGATCTTAGTATTTTAAACCCTTTAATCACACTTCACTATTTTTTTCCCTAACAATCGGCAAGATAATTATGTTTTAAAATACATAATGTTTCTCGCTGAATTGATGATAGTCGTCATATTTGGGTTTATTGTATGGTGCTTTTGGCATTTGCCAAAGATTGCAGCTGGACTGAACTTGAATTGGGATTTGTGTTTCCGTTACCGGATGTAGTCCAAGTGTCATAAACCAGTATGGATTGCAAGTGTTGGGGATTAAATGATGTCTTTTGGAAATGTGTTCTTCGACTCTGGGCATTTTCTGAGTCAAGCCCACTATGTTTAAAACATACAAACAATATAACACAGAACAACTGACGATCTGCAAGCCCTTATTTTTAAAGGCATCTGTCTCTTGTACTACATTTCCCAGGGAGCCACGGGATGGTATCCAGGAAGTCGTCTACGGTTGTCAAGTAAACTTTTCCCTCTCTTGCGCTTTTAGCTTGTGTTAGTTCATGCCCAGATTGGACAATTTTCTAAAACAGGTAAAACATTTTTTCTGTGTAAATACAGTTTTATATTTCTTTGGAAATAAACTGCAACATGACTAAATTATTTATTTTCCCCGAGTCATATAATTAGCTGAGACTGATAATGTAAGCAAGCTGTAGCCAATGCTATCTGATGATTTTTAAAGAAAAGAAAGAAAAATAAAGATTATTTGGCTGCATGTTTGTCGTTATTAAGACTTTTTTTTTTTTTACTGTTTTGGACAGCGGTGAGAGATGAATGAATATCACAGGCCTGTGGCCCAGGAGGTCCGTCCTGGAACGGCTCGGGTTCTGGTGACTGAGCTGACTGGTTCCGGCTACAGGAACCCAACTCCTGCCAGTAAACCCTGTGAGGACTTTGACACAGAAGTGGAGCTTTATCTTTCCCCAGAGAGGCTGGTAGGTTCACACGAGAACTTAAGTTTAATGTGTTGTATTAAATTAAATCACAGTTTATTTAGTTAGATATTATTATTATTATTATTATTATTATTATTATTATTATTATTATGATTATTATTATTATTACTAGTACTACTATTATTATTATTATTATTATTATTATTATTATTATTATTATTATTTAATGCCTACCTAGTTTAGGTTGCTATATCCATGTTGTAAGCCTGGGAATTTCCTTTGTTAACTGTAACTGGGTTAGGTGACACAGGCATGACACCTTGTGTGCCACCATATATATAAATCATCCAATTCTTATCATTTCATACAACATTCTTACCACACTTCTGTATAACTTCACTACTTTACCCATCATGCTATCCAAGTTCTGACCAGGAAACCATTTTAAATTAATCCCCATTACACTTCACAGCTTTAAAGCTCTTTCAATTAAAAAAAAATTTCCATCATATTCTTGCGTGTAGGTGTCTCTGATTTCCATTCCTTTTTAATAAAATTGATTAACGGACTTTATTGTGATATAATGTCATAGCTGCTCGATCACATAAAAACTGCAGAAGCAGATTTTGTTAGAATCTGACAATAAATTTATTTCTAAATGAATAGTAATAATACTTACATGCATTTTATTTATAAAGCACTTTACGTGGTACTCACAGAAATATAAATAAAGAATAGAAATAAAAAACAACAATACAAATAAAAACACAAAAAATTAGATCAAAGGTAAAACATTAAATTTTCAATTTTGAATTTATATGTTCTTGTATAGCTACTTACATAAAAAACTGAAGCATTTCTTTCAAAACTTTCTCAACAACTAAGTCCAGGATAGAATGTGACTAGAAGTGCAACCATAACATCCATTTTAATTTGTTTACTTCAGCTTATATTAAAAGTGTTTAGTTTTATTTAGTTAATTCATTTAAAAAATTCAATTAAAATTTATGCAAGTTCGTGATTTTGCTATCACGCAACATTAAAATCCAACATCTGATTGTGATGACAGCCTGATTTATTAAACAAACTTGTAAAACAATGCACACACTGTACAAATGCCTGTTTCACAGTGAAGTGAAAAATGAGAAGACAAGATTATGTCATGATAGAGATTAACATGAAACAACGTTTCAGTGAATGTCCAGATTCTAGAATATCAGGTAAAGGGTGAAACATGCGCCAACATTATGATTGTATCTTGAGTTAAGATCCAAACAACTTCATTGGAAAATGTGTGAAAATGTCTGTTTCTTACAGGAATTGCTGTGTGGAACTCCAGACCTTTCCCATGTGACCTCACTAGAAGTCTGTGTGGATACCCAAGAAAATACACTGGGTAACTTTGGTAAGATACCATACATCATAAATGTGTCATAGTCTAATTGCAGGGGTAAAGAGTTCATATTTACTGTTATAAGGAGTTGTTCTTGTTATGAAAAGAAAACAGACATACCAACCAGTTCTACATGACTAAGATGACGGAACATGATGACTATCATCATCTTCGTCGCCTTAAAAATCTTAGATTGCACAACGAGCACATGCATGACAGAGCACTGTCTGTACATGTGTGACTCATTCCTTGCTCTCCATTATGGCAGATTTCCTTTGGACTAATTGAAGTATAATACCTTATTAAATGAATTTGGCAATTAGGTTACCAGAGTGAATAAAAAGGAAATAATCATATTAGTGCTGTGTGAAATAAAGATGGCTTTACTTATTTGGTCATCATATAGGAGCCTACTTGCCCAGATTAGTGCAGCTCAGAATGAACAACAGCTTGATCACGTCAGTAAGGTAAGTTTCATAACACTTAAGACACCTTGTATTTTCTTCCTTGTTTGTGTTCTTAAAAAGCAAGCGACCTCATGGAATTTTATTGATTTCTAAACCTTCAAGATGTTCGCAGCCGAAATGGAAATCCCATAATGGATAAAAACAAATGTATAATTCTGTTTATTCTATAACTTATTTCTTATATGTCAAGTCAGAAGTCGTGATCCTCCTTAAAACTGTCAGTAATTTTCCATCCATATGAGATCAGTCTAAGAGAGATCTTTGCTCTAGTTTATTCAAGCTCTCCTCAGCAGAAACGTATAATACAATATGAACTGTATGCATCAAAGATGCATGTTGCAGCTTGTATACCAGATACCAGCAGATGTGATGTTCAGTACAGTTTTAGAGATACTATAGGCACATAGGGGGAACAGGTCCAACCAGCAGTCTCACAGTGGAATACAGACAAGTTTATGATGTATTAGATTTCCAGTTCATTCATTCTGAAAAAGAGAAAAGACTGGAAATAGTCACGGATCATCCTGGAATGTCCTAGTATGCATGTAGTCACAGCCGCATGATAAAAGACAAAAAGAGAAAAAATGCAAAACGTTTCACAGAAATGATCATTTATCCTCATGATAGGATAGGTGTAAAACTACTACCACAGACCACTGAGGGATACATGAGGACAAGCAGAAAAGATAGTTCCACCCTGACAGCAGCAGAATAGAGCCAGCCGGACATGCATTACTCCTGATAGCATTTCCTGCTCTGGGCTATGGAAGCTCTAGTAGAAAGGGTGTTACAAGGTAAGATATGAGAAAAAAAATTCCTCTGGAAAAGTCTGAGCACGGTTGTGTTGTGAAGACAAATTGGAGACAGAGGACAGGACTGCATTTTGGGGAAGAAAAACCTTAATAGCCTGCATAGCTTTTCCTGTGATTTACTATGTTGTGTAACTCCCTTCCCTCTCTACTCCAAGTTTGTCCTACTTTGTTTCCCTAGAGACCTGGGAACCACCCTTTCTAGCCTGCAGGTGTTGTCAATGTTTCGCTGCTCCCTACAAGACCTCGACGGCATTTCTTCTTTTATTTCCCTTAAGGTAGAATTTATTAGTTACAGATTGTTCAGAGGGATCAGTCAAATATACAGAGGAAAAATGATGAATTTTTAGTTCCAGACTTGGGTTTTTCACAGGTTAAAAATAGGTTATGACCAAATGCAAATTGCCTCATAAAATATTTATTGCTTTGAA
This sequence comes from Telmatherina bonti, assembly GCF_933228915.1. Classification (NCBI taxonomy): domain Eukaryota; kingdom Metazoa; phylum Chordata; class Actinopteri; order Atheriniformes; family Telmatherinidae; genus Telmatherina; species Telmatherina bonti. The sequence continues at coordinate 36,264,526 of NC_136620.1, read as the reverse complement.
GATAATTTCTGTGATGAACATATTATACAAAAGCAAAAAAGAAGAAATATCAAATAGTTAATAATCAGAGTTCTGTGACTATACATTAAAAGTTACTATATCGGCCTCTCTGTGACCACTTTTCTGCCCCTCTAAACTTTCTGCAATTTCTGTCTGCTTTCAGGAGCTTTACGTGGCCTATAACAACGTGTCAGAGCTGAGTCAGGTCGGCATGCTGGAAAACCTGCAGCTATTAGATTTGGAAGGGAATAATGTGGATGATTTAGTGCAGGTTCAGTATCTGGGTTTGTGTCTCAAGCTCCAGACTCTTACCCTGCAGGGAAACCCTGTGTGTCTACGCCCAAACCCTTCTGCAAATCAGGTATGAAAAGTTATATCAAATGTTGTTAACTGACAGCATACAAATAAAAAAAATATAAACTAAATCTGAAAAGGGTGAAAGCACTTAAACAAGCTGCTTATTTTGTGGCACTTCTGTTTTAGAATTTTTCTGGAAGTATTATCGATGTCATTCCACATCAGTGATTGTTTCTTCATGTAAATGTATCCATACAAGGAAAACACCTGACTGAAATTTAAGCATTTGTGTGGGTTTATCTTGATGTGATGTGATTCCTACATTTCAAACAGAACTGTAGTAAAACCACAACCAAGTGGTGCAATGCTCAAAGTGACAGCAATCTGGCAAGGATAAAACAAAACAGAGAACAGTTGGAGTTGAATAAAACTTGTGCAAGGAACTGGGCAGAGTTCCTGAACAGGAAGTGTTGTATTCAACTGATGTTGTAAAGACCAACTCGTAAATGCAACTTGTGCTTCTGATCATCTGTCAGTCTTCCTGCTGTGGTGATAATGATAATCATAGTTATTAAAATTTTTGGCTAATCCGTTAAATCAATTGTTTGATCTTATCTCGCTTCACATGAGGCATGTAAAATGTCAGCATAGCATCTAAACACTCTTCTGAGGACACATCGATACTGATACCATTTTTAATGTGATGTTGAAACACAAATGCAATCTCCAGGAATACTAATCAATACATAATTAATTTATTGCAAATGTCCAGCATAGAAAGCATTTTAACCACTGAAACCATTGTTCAGTTCAGTGGTACCAAGTGTTTCAAAGTACATGCTGGATGCTGCATTTCCACCACAGAGAGCTGGAGTTTTTTTGGGCCATTCTGAATTTGTTTATTTACACCCACCAGTGGAGCATTAATTAAGAAACTAGGGCAATGAGTGGAGATGCTGAGCTGAATATGCATTAGGTCTGTGCTTTGTAGTAACTGAGGGGTTCTTGGGTTTGCTCCCTTGCCAAACTATCACTCCTCTTGCTCTCTCTTTCCATTGCACACAAACACACATCCGTTCACTTCCTCTCTCTTAGGCCTCTTTCTGCTCCTCTTTTCTTTTTCGTTTCCTCCTTGCCAGTCTCTCACCCTCTTTTTCATTCACTGCATCTGTGAGGTTTGGTGAAGGGCAGGAATGCCAAGCTCAGATCTGATTCATAAGTATCTCCATGATTTACAGGACTATCTTCGCTCTTTGTGTCTTTTGCAAATAGAAAACTGTTCTGGAGATTCCTACTTTAGCAGGCTTGTTATTAATCTGTTTCTTTATGTATGGATGTTCTTGGATTTATTTCGGCTACATGTATCAGAAAAGTTGGGACAAGAAGTGTAATGTGGAATGTAATTAGGTTAACTAGCAGCAGTTTCATAACATTATTAAAGAACATCCAACAACATCCAGATGGGGTCTTTTAGGAGAAAAAGAAGGATTAAAAAAATGGGGGATTAGCTTCACCACAAAAAGAGAGTGAGTGGGAAAGCAGTTTAATCATTTATGTTTTAATATTTTAAGAATATGTGAATAATGTTGCTGGGTGTGAGTTTGTAAGGAGTTTTTAAATGTCATCATGTGCAGCACATTTTAAAGAAAGGAAGAGCAAGAAAGTCCAAAGCTTAGACTGAGTAGCAACGGAGTCCTTTTCTTAGGACCTAACTGCATTCATGATGGACTGAGGCAAAATTATGAAACATTTTCTGGGAGTCAAAACCCAGAATGATGGTATGGGGGTACTAGTGCACATAACTTGCATGTACAGTACCATGCAAAAGGTTAGACGCGCTTTCCCATTGGATTTAATAGGCGTGGCTGAATGATAAAAACAAGTCTTTTTTTTTAAACCATAAGAACCCAGCATGGAAAATACAAACAGTTTCTTGGACATTTGGCATAACTTTTTGGTGCAAACTTTGCTCAAATTCCTATTAAACACGATTTGATTTTTGTGTTTTGCTCCGTAATGGACATCAGAAAGCAGAAAATTACACCATAAAAATGTTGAACTATCACTTATCTGATCATTTTTTCATGGGCCAGGTGTTTAAGTTTCTAATCAATTAAAGACTATTCAGTTAAAAAAACATGTAAAACTAATAATTATACGCGTCACACGGCCGACACCTGAACATATCAGCAGTCTGCATCACAGGATGACAACAGACAAAAAGATAATCAGAAGCTTTTTGGTTGAAATAAAAATGTTTTGTTGAACACGGCAGTAAATGAGTTCACCGCTGGTGTTAACCAGTCCAACTGGGTTCTTACCACTGGTGTTAACCAGTCCAACTGGGTTCTTACCATTGGTGTTAACCAGTCTAACTGGGATACTACCACTGGTGTTAACCAGTCCAACTGGGTTCTTACCACTGGTGTTAACCAGTCTAACTGGGATACTACCACTGGTGTTAACCAGTCCAACTGGGTTCTTACCACTGGTGTTAACCAGTCTAACTGGGATACTACCACTGGTGTTAACCAGTCTAACTGGGATACTACCGCTGGTGTTAACCAGTCCGACTGTATATCAGCTGTAGAACAATTGAAATTCTGCATCAAACTAAAACAAGAAACTTTGTGTTTTCAAAACTGCAGTCTGACTCCTCAAATCCAAAAAGGTTTACAGATCACAGTTAAAACAGTGGTAAAAAAAAAAAAAAGACCTTCTGTTTTACATGTGTCACAAAAGAGTAATGACGAAATTTTATTGAACAACATGAAACACATCAAGGTGAGCCTTTAAGTCAGTTTCTAACTAGTGTGGTCTATCCATCTTGCACTTCAAGCATTCTCTCAGTTTTTGTTCTTGTTATTTACATCTTAAAGCATCAGTTTGTTTTCTACATTTACAGCTTCTCTCTTTCCCTTTTTCCTCTCTTTTCCCAGATGGCAGACTATAGTTACAGGGCAGCAGTGAGGGAGTTGGTCCCTCAACTGCATTACCTAGATGATGCAAAGCTGGAGGAGGACAAGTTAGCCTGCTGCAGCACCATAGAAGAAGACATGGATATTCTCCGCGTTGCTATTAAAGAGTGCAACTCCTTGAAGACTCCCAGCAGAGATGGTTTCTATATCTTTCACTTTTCTATCACTCAACACAAACTTATTAAGCAGCAGTGTTTTGATTCAACAGGTGTCTCCCATCTTTATTTGTAGAGGAGCCAGCAGACATTGGATATCCCTACAGCACCTCTTGCATGCGCCCTTCTTCCAGTTCTGCTTACATCAGGACCTTGTCATCACCAGGCTTCAGACCAAACACTGGCTCCAGACCTATATCAGCAACGAGGTCTGGGGTTCTCTCCCCTCCTGGATCAAGACCTGGTTCCTCAGACTCTGATCTAGCAGCAGTGGAAGCAGAAACCAGCGTACTTACACATGGTTAGACACTCTGCTGCAGGATCAGGACAATAGATTGTGTTTTAATAGCATTTGTGTTTATTATTTCATTTTTATCAGTCTAAGCATTCCCAGTAAGAAAAGCAGTTTTAGCCCAACAGTGCCACCAATAGGCTATGATTGTATGGTCAAACAATTTACTGGAACCACTTTCATGTGCTTGTTTGTGAAGGAGCTGGTAAAATCCTTTTCTGTGGAAACCCAGTACAAGCTATCCGAGCAAGGCGAGAAAAATTGAGGGTAAGTGGCAGCAAAACTGATGCGATTCAGCAAAAATAAGAAAAAAAAAGTCTTTGAAAACATACCTCACTCAATTACTAATCATATTAATAGATTTGTCAATCAATCATTGCCAGCAGGCTGCTTCCAAACAGCAGAGACTTCAGTGTCTGCTGAGAGTAACGAGAAGCTTAATAAGCCGTGACAGGAAATAATGACTGTCTGGCACCAGCAGCTCACCTCTTTAATGTCATGTCGGTATAAACAGAAGTAGCTAATAGACAGGAGGACAGAAACCAGAGAAGACAAGCACAGGAAGTGGAGGACAGCAATGATGGAGATGTATGCAGAACTGTTTAAAAGGACATTTTGTGGGCTCTTGCTAACAAAACCATGTAAACTGTTTATGTATAACTTATATACTTTGCTTTTAAGAATTTTATTCCTCTATTTCTTAGACAGCGCCGACCAGATCCACTCTGATCTCTCGTGACCTGCCCATCCATATACCGGAACACACGTATGACCTCGAGGAGCCGGATCTTGGAGAGCGTGTAGATGTGTTTGCTGAGCTGAGAGCTTGGAGGGAACAACATAGCAAGTATTAAATGATTGCATACATCATATTCATTTTCTTATGCTTTAAACACATGAAATGTATGAAAGCTCGTTCTGAATCTCTATCATGCCATGTGAGACTTTAAATAATCAGGTATTTAAATTCCAGTGTGTGCATTTGTGTACTGCCAGAGGGCTTTATCTGTAAATTCATTATGCACAGTTTCATCACTGCCAGTTTCTGTACATCTCCTACAATATTCGTCTCACTAACCAGGCCTCTGTGGCACAGGTTCAGGTGCAACTAAATATCTTTGTTGATTTATAGACATCTTCAGGCAATAGAGAAAGAAAGGATGCCACAGATCCTGGCTATTCACCATGATGAAGAAGATGACTTTGATGATATGAGGAGCAATAGTAGTGATGAAGAATGGCAAGAGGAGAAACACCGTGACAATCTAGATACAGGCTCACTTAATTCCTCCATCCAGTCTTTTTCCCCAGGTGAGTGTTCAATAAAAATGAACATGCCAAATGATAAGGTGTTACCTCACTGAAATATTAAAGAAGAATTAATTGAACTCTTTGAAATGATGTTTTATTTCTTCTTGTTAGACCTGCATCAGCAAGAGTCCTTATCCCCTGATGTTAGTCGACTGTCGCTTTCCCCAGACAACACATTTTCCCCTTCTCCTCCTCCTCTCTGTGCCACTGCAACACCTGCTGACAAGAAGTTACCAAGAATTCGTGCCCGCAGGCTTCGCCTCAGCCAGGCCAACTCAGAAAATTCACTAACTTTCAGTGGAGAGGGATGCAACCATGGAACAGATGCAAATGCAGCAGATGCAGCAGACACAGACCTCATATTCCAGAGGGTCCAGCAGGTGACAAGAAGCAAGGGGCCTCTTTTGCCCCGACCTGTTCATGTGCCTCACCCACCTCCTAAATATGCTCTCCAAAATGGGCTTATGGACTCAGGGTATGACATTCTTGAAAATTTTTCTTATCCAGCATATCTCTTTGCCTTATTGTAATGGGTCATTGCCACCTCAGACTTTTTTTTTGTTTGCAATGAGAGGAGAAGGGAAAAATCTCAGATAAAAAAGCCATGGGAGCATTGCTTATCAAGTAAGAGCCACTTTTACAGAGTGAATCAAATAAATAAGATACTTTATAGGAAGATATTAAACATATTAAAGATATCATTTTACTATTCACTATATAGCCATTGGATTTCATTGCATTTTTATGATATCAACTAAATAATTTTTTATTAGGAATTTTGAAACACTGAAATGTTTTTACAGACAGATGATTCTCCATTTCTTCTGGTTAGTTCCTGACTACCTAATGTGAGATCATTTGTCTTCATTCTAAAATTAAAGTAGTATAGAATCGATTTGAAATAGTCTACAGATGTGCAAAGTTTGGCATCAAAATGTTGTGATTACTTCACTGATGCAATGCAAACTAACAATGTTTTAATATTTCAATAAACTTGATGTTCATGATAACACTTTTTATTTTTCTTTCAGTGTGGATATGGACTTGCCCAGGATGCATTCAGGGGACAAGAAAAAGATGTCAAAACTCCTCGACAGACCAGCAATTTCTCGCCCTCATACGGCCAGAGCAGCTCTGCAGAAACATCACCAGCACCACCTGCTTAAACCCTGCAGGGGGAGCTCAAACTCAGATTAACGCCAGACTGGTCCGATTCACCAGCAACAGTCTTTATTCTTCTCATTTCTAAGATTATACATACATCATATATGTCTATGATATATACTTTGTAGCTGACGCGAGTGTGATTGTATATGTGTTTTCATGGCAATGTTGAACCTTAGTATTAAGAGTATTAAGATTTTCTGTGTGTATATATATATATATATATATATATATATATATATATATATATATATATATATATATATATATATATATATATATATATATATATATATACAGATACAGACATTTTCAAAGTTTCAAATATGGCATTGCGGTCCCGCCACATTTGTTTGCAACTTTTGAATCCTTGTAATGAAATCGGAAAACTGCTGTATGCATGTTTGCATAAAAGTTTTGAAACCTTAAAACATTAAAATCTTGTGCAAACATCAATTTTGATGTGACCTGTGGCTACAACACTAGTTTTGTTTTTGCAGAGTTTGAAACCTTATTCAAGGTTTTAAAACTTATTTTCAGATTTGCAAAACTTTTAGATTTTCAACTTTCACACACTAACTTTCAAGGTTTTAAAGGTTTTCTTTGGTTTCAGATTATGGCATACAACAGCACACCACTTAGTACAGTTAAGGGTCACTGGGAAGCTGGAGCCTATCCCAGCAATTATCAGAGAGGCATGATCAGTCCATTACAGTTCACTCTATTATGTTACTTCTAGAAAATAAACGAGAAACTACAAAGATATCATTACTGGTTGTGCAAAAAGAAATATTTCTACTTTGGATTTGATTTTCATTTTAGGATAATCTGTCAAGATGTGAAAAAGACTTCCAAGTCCTGCATTACAGCTTCATTTGCACTGTTCTTTCCTCCATTTGCATCCTGAGAATGTCAGTTTTCTACTCAGTCGTTAAGAATGAAGAAGATGAAAACAGAGCAATGAGAAGAACCTGATCACAATAAGGTTCCCTACCAATATTTTTACTTGTTATTCATCATTGCTCATGACTCATCATTTGCACATTTAAAGATGTTCCCTCCTTTTTCCTTAAAGAAATAAACAAAAGGTATCTCAACTCCTGAACAAACAGGGTTTGAAATATTACTCAGATTAATATAAGAGATGTAATTAAGACCTCATGTTTGCATTACTCAGGATGAAAACAATATTTTTAAATTACAGAATAATTAAAAACGTTTAATTATGTTTAGATGATGTTAAAAGCTTAGCTGTGGAGTCAAACAGAGCATAAATATGGACTTCCGCATCAGTGACTGATTTGATTGTCTCACATTCTTGGTGTAATATTACCATTTCACCTCTTGATGGCACCAGCTTTAAACATTAAATCCAAAATATTGCCTCAACCAAGTTTAGAAAGACTTTTTTTTCCTTTTTAACACCATTTTTAGCATCAGTTTAATCAAACTGAATGTGATAAACTATATACGTTTACAATAATACAGCATGCAAACATTTGGCCTTTCTGTTTCATGAGAAATGTTGCGTGAAGTTTTTCTAATAAAAAACTAATGGAGTGAACCAAATTAAGCCCATTTAGAGTATAAATGTTTTAATGATAAGTTATTGCGACCAGTAATGGAAATTACCAGTATTTCTCTGTGAAGGATGATCAATGGCAAATTTGTTGTGATTCATTATCTATCCATTACATTGAATATGATTTCAGGGGAACTGTCCTAACCAGTACATTGATGTTTCCATGTGTGACAACTGTCCCAGTAATTTGTATGAATACCTGACGTAAACACCCATACGCCAAGACACATACTGGAAAGGCCTCCCCATATTTCTCCCATCAACCTGTCAGTTGTTTCCACAGTCTTTCCAGTGTGTAAATAAATGAATCATCCTAACAAAGCACAAGCAATCTTTCCTAATACTCCTCCCTACAGTGTTGCCTTATGAGATAATCACATGCTTATAGGAATGTACGAGTTGTGCATACATAGACATAACAGGTACATTGGTTATGTAATGTGTAATGTTAGCAGTTCTTATCTTCCAGGAACAATTCACTTCACTTCTGTGGAATTTTTGCTCTCCTTCACTGCTTGTCAGGTGTTTCTTGCCTAATTCAAATCATGCTGGAGTCACAATATCACATCTTAAGACTCAGCTGGAGGAGAGGGGAATGGTATAGGGCGGCTTTAATAGAAGGAAAACGGGATGGTGTTCAGCAGTCTAGGAATTTCTCTGAAAGGGATCATTTTCACAGCTGGTCATCACTACAGACCTAATCTGACCTCTGAGATGCTATCTTTTTTCTTTTTACTTTTTAAAGAATAACAAAAATAAAAACAAAAAAACATCCATTATTATGCAGACAGAAAAGTATCGATTGCAGCTGTGTTTTGGAGAGGTTGAATATTTTCAGAAATGTGGAATTAAAAATGTAATTTACTTGAATGTTTTTGACATAAAGTGAAGCAAATATTTCAGTCTTGTAGAGATTTTTCATTAATGATCATGTTTAGTTGCCACCACTGTTATAAACTAACTCTACATGTCACTCTATGATGGAAATAGCACATCAGTACATACAACAAATACCACCCAGTATAAAAATATCTGATGTCAGTAATGTGACTCAGTTGTTTTGAATCCATGATGGTTGTAGCTGCATTCCTCAAAAACAATCAAATCTGTGCCTTCATGTTTTATCTGCTGCAAACAAGATGGATAAAAGTGAATAATTACAGTGTCATAAGTGAAGAAAAGACCTCACATTGTTTAATTATCTTTCCATCATCTTGTTTTGACTTGAGATGGGGTAGTTTTTTTTGTCTGTTAGGTATCCTCACTAGAAATACCTACAGTATAAGTTCAGACAGGCACAGAAAAAGCTGTTTGTACAGTACCGCATGATTCTGCCGGAAGGAACATTCCATTCACTGCAAGGTATTTAGACCTCATAACTTATTTCCTCTTGTCACATTTACAACCAGACGCAGACAGGCAGGCCCTAATTGCAAACAAAAGGTATTTATGTGGCCTTAATTAATTTTTTATTTTTCCAGATCTTCAAATTGTGATATATTTCAGATGATCAGTCTGTAATTGAAAGCAACACACCTAATGTTTACACATGAACTCATTGTTTTTGTATCAGTTACATCTAGCGAGTTACTAATGTCAAGGCCGGATTATCCAGTGGGGATTATGGGCACAGGCCCAGGGGCCCACACCCACTTGGGGCCCACATAGGGCAAACACCAGCAGTTTGGACATAAAAACAAAATGTACATGAAAGCCAGCTAGTTACACCACAGTGTCTAGTGTACAGCTATTGGTACCATTGGCTGAGAGATGTTAGAAATGTAATTTCCAAGTGCATCATTCACAATATTTACAATGTTGCAGTGGGGAAGGAGGCCTCTGGAACATTCTAGGCCCAGGGGTCTGTGCACTTTTAATCCGGCCCTGACTAATGTGATTGACACTACCAGTCCATCATCAGTTCTGATTTTGACATTCCATCGACTCATTGTTACACAATGCCTAATTAAGTTTCACAATTACTATCTGCACAAGAAGATAAGAATACATCCAGAAGAAATAAAATGACAGTTCGTTTTCCAAAATTACTAGATTAATTTAGTTATAGAGTTAACCGACTCACGTCAAACTTTCTAGCCAAGAGTGGTGATTCAGACACTTCAGGCAAATTTATTGCAGCATTTCTTTGCTACTGTTGTGGGTTGTTTGTTTTCCTTATCTAAGCTAAAAAAAAAAAAAAAAAAGTCACGTTTCAGTTTAATGAAAAAGATTTTATCTAAAACAGACAAAACAACATCAACAAAAAGAAAACGACGCAAACACAACCACACACACATACATAAAAAAACAAACAAAAAAAAAACAAAAAAAAAAAAAACAACAACAAAAAAAAAAAAACAAGACATAGGGATTTATTCCAAGTGCTAACTCCCTGGACCACGTATTTGTCCCAGTGTGGTCGTGTTTTGTTTTTGAATCGTTTTTTCCCCTTAGCTACACAACTCTGATGCTTGCGAATGTTTTTGTTGCCATGGTAACGCAACTTCCAGCTGCTCTTTCGACAGTAAGGTAATCCCATTTGGTTTTCGTGTGTTTGCTATAAACTAAGATTTCTATAAACGAATTTAAACTTTTTTTTTTTTTTTTTTGGCGTCAATAGATCACATTTTATCTTCTCACTTCGTTTGCATAAATTACATTATTCTTTTACCAATTTTGAATGTGAAAATACTGACCGGAAGCAGTTTACTTTGTATTTCCGGCATCTCCTGCTACTTAACAACCAACCAGCAAGAAGAAGATGATGCACTTCTCGGTGGTCCAACGACTTGAAATTGGCTCTTAAACTGCGTGTAAGTTTTCTGTTTGTTTGTTCGTTTTTATTTTACACTTTTCGTGTTGTTTTCTCTGGTAGGAATGCTAATATCTTGTTTTAAACTTTGGGAAAGGATGCAACAAGTTCTGCAAAGTGCACCTGCGCTTGGTGTTGACAGGCTAACGGGATGAAAAACTTTAATAACTCCATGCTGTGGTATTGAAATGTGCTTAAATAAACTCGCTTTCAGTGAATGGAAGTAGGACACTTTCTATGTTTTGATCATTCCTTAACAATCTTTGTTGACTTAACTAAACTTACTAGTTTGTGCAGAATTAAGTTAAAGCAATGCTAGGCCACCCAGCAACTTCTCTTTTTGCTGTTCTGTGTTATTATTTGTGAGTGCAACTGGGTGACAGAATTTAGAAAAAAATATTAGCAGATCGTTGAACAACAACACCATTTTTTGTTTATTATTGTTTAGATAATTGAAGTATTACAAAATAGTGTCTTGTTTACAAACAACCCTTCCAAGAATCAGGTATTTACAACTTTCTGACCTAACTAAGATATTAAAGAAATAGTTACAACTTGTTTCATTATCTTAGGCCATCTTAACATCTGTTAAGATTGAACAAACTGTTCAGTGCACAATGAGGCCATGTTTGCACATCCTAACAATGGTGCTTGTTTTTCTGAATGAATGTGGCTTATCTCATCATCAGATGATTACACGAGTACCAAATGTAAATAAAATTTAGTTTGATGAATGTCACAAAACTATATTGATATTAATTGATTATATGACCATAATAGGATCTTCTGCATAAGACTGAGAAGGATATCTTCATGCCACCAGAAGAACTCTGAACAGACTGGATGTGAACAAATAAAATGTAAAGTGTGTTATATTCGGATATTAATATCCTATCAGATCAGTTACTTGGCTATTTGCAAACCAGGTGACCATGTGAGGCCCTGTTGTGTTCCTTTGAATGTTTTATTTGTAGTTTGGGCCCCACTGCTGTCCTGTTGGGGGACACTACTGTCGCAGAGTTCTCATGCCATATGCAGGGAGAGGAGCGGCTCTACAGATTGTACAGATAGGTGACAAGTGACAAAGTAACATCCTCATTAATGACAGGATGCAGGTTTTTCCTGCCTGAACTTTGCAATATAGCATGGTGAGAAATTATTGATTGTAGCGTGTCCATGACACACCTGCTTAAGTGTCCTGTTGTTCTGCTTTTTCCTTTTGTGCTTGATAAACTTATTTGTTTCCTCCTATTCATGTTTTCCTGTACTTCCTCATTGATCTGTCATTTGTACCTTTTTCTCTCTGTACTTCCCTAAAGCTTACATAATTGTGAGTTCCTCTTTTTTCCTTATCTTTATCGATCGACCACCAATCAAAAGTTTAACCAGGTAAATAGCTCTTCCGGCCTCTACCCATCTTATCTACAATCATGTCTTCCTTGTTTTATGCATGTACAGGTTAAAAATGATAAGAGATTAGATAAATTACAAATGAAAAATGATTTTCAAAGAATGTAAGCCATAGTGGTGTTGCTAAATGTTTTTCCAGAGAGAACTATGAAAGAAGTAAATTATTTTATTAGATAATTTTGATTTAATCTGAATGCAAAACTGTAAGTGGAACTAAAATGAATGTCATAACTAGATTAAGTGTTTAAACAGAGTAATGATTAAAAATTGCAATCATATTTATGTATTACACAACATTACATATATCGTGGTTTTCCCCTGTAATGAATAAACCTCCTATATCCGTAGTGTTTTCATATATTTTCCGAAATAGCTTTAGATGTAAAGCTAGAGTTAAAGAAAAATGCCACATAAAATGCATAGTTACATCTATGCTCTGTTTACTCCACAAAATTCCTTTGCTTTCACCCATTTGCCTAGCTGCTTGGCATTACAAATTACTACAGCTCTTCAATCAGGTAGGAAACACACACATGGTCTCATAGAGGCCTTATCTTGCAGATCCTAAATCATTCTAACACCAATCTTCATCTCACCCCAGAATGCTAATTTATTGACTCTCATGAGCACACGTATTTGTGAAAAGTTAATAACTGTGCCGGGTATCCATCAGATCTGCCCTTTGAAGTCATCATTCTAGTATCTCGTGGAAATGACTGTCAGAAACAAAATTAGGCATCATCATCAGAGCTGAACTCTGGTAGAAGGAAGCTATATTTAGACTGCAAGTTGCCTTGTAATTACCAAGTATTGAATTTTGGGTTTGACTCGGCGTCACTCAAGTGTAAATAAACCTCACGGGCCGTTTTAATTTCTGTTTTCACTTTAATAATACAGATCGTTTTTAGGAAAATGGATTGGCAGCTTTTGTTTAAATGAAAAACAGCTTGCTGCTTAGACTTGTAAAATTGATTTTGGTGTCATTTTATGACTAGATGTAATTCTTCCTAAACCCTCAAGTATATCCAGATTTTCATCTATCATTAAGCCTGCAGCTACAACATGCATGTTAACTACTGGAAACCATATACTAAAATGTTAATCCTCATGTCGTCTCCTCAATTACAGTTGAAATTAGGAAAAAAAAGAGAAGGCAGAGGCTGGATTTGTCATTATTATCCATGCATTAGAGATCATTTGCCACCTTCTTTTGGCTCGTTGCTGCTATCATGTCTTGATTTATACTGTTGAGAAGTAATTGGCCTCCTTTTCACCTGGGAGATGCAGGCTTTGTTAAGAATGCCTGTGACAGCTGTGGCAGAGTAATTTACTGGCGCTGAGGCAATACGTTACAAGGCAGACGATTGTGTTCAAGTGTTCAGTATATTGCTGAGAAAGTAATACGTGTAATTTCAGCCTGAGAAATGAACCCGCCGTCTAAAACACGCACGTTGTATTGTTTCGCTGTTATGTTGGGAATTTACTGTGGACTATAATTTGGTTTTCCACCCTGAGCAGAAACTGGAGTGAAAAGTAAAGCATGATAAACTGCACATTCATAAGGATTTGATGTAGAAATTAGACTGTCAGGAATGGAGCACTCATCCTCTAGCGTGGCAAAAAATCCACAAATCCACACTAGAATGTAATTGGCTCTTTTTCCCATGCTCCACTTATCAATCATCTGTCATGAAATTCAGCCTGGCATTTTTCTTTTCTTCATTGACTTTATTAAGCTCTGACATCTGTTTTTCTAAGTGGGTGAGTGTGAGCCATGCGGGGTGAGGGTCAGAGGGGCGTTGTGTTACTTTTCAGCTGGGAAAACACTTATTGTGATAAAGATTGCACATTCTTGTCACACATAACCACTAACTTATTACTTTTCCCACATGGATAAAAAGGGTAGATAAATGACTTTCTCAGCTTTTTGTATTCATTCAGTCTTCTGAATAATATGCTAACTCAGCTCATAAATTGATGCAGTAAAATGTGGAGTCTTGTTATTTTTAATGTTTTTCACAAAATAAATTAAAAAAAAATTATAATGTGTAATAGCATAATGTGTGTTGTAGTTGAAAACTTATTGATGACCTCCCACTCAAGCGGTTTGCCTTACTTATATTACCTTACACAGCACATTACATTTGCAGGTGTGATAACTAATGACTGGGGATTATCATCTTTCCCACCAACCTTTCCAAAAGTGGAGTTCCCAAGATAATCTATGGCAGGAGTGTCAACTCCAGTCCTTGATGGCTGGTATCTGGCAGGTTTTTGTTGTTTCCCTGCACCCTGTTCCCTGTTGGATCATGGAGACAACAAAACCTGCAGGATACTGGCCCTCAAGGACCGGAGCTTGACACCTGTGATCTAGGGCAGGGATCCTTAATCCAGGTCCTCGAGGGTCGGCGTCCTGCAGGTTATCCAAGCATCCCTGCTGCAACACACCTGATTGAAATCAATGTGTATTTAGCAGACGTATGCAGAGCTTGTCTGAGTCAGAGTCTGGTGTGTTCCTGCAGGGACACTAAGAAAACCTGCAGGACTGGATTGAGGATTCCTGATCTAGGAGACTGCCAGATCATTGTTTAAAATGAATGAATGAAATAAAAAGTGAAAATAACAGTAAACAACCAAATGAGTTGTTAAATACTGACCATCAGATATCGAAAGTATAAGTCACACCTCCACAGCAGCAGCTTGTGACTGTGTTATGAGTGGGTAACCAATAAACACTGGCAAACTTTAGACAGACATAGATTTCTCTTCTATTGCCCCCTTTTGATTTATGAAAGTCAACACTTTGAGCACATCGTAGGGAGTACGCTGACCGGTTTTATGCCCTGTATTTAAGTAGCTTAACGATGAAGTTGGAACTTTTTTAATAGTACCAGCTCAACTTTTGGCTTTAGCTGCTCAGTTTTGTTATTCTCAGTAGACTGAGACAGTCCACAGCCAAGCTGTTAAATGTGAGGAAGAGCAGGTGGAGGTAGCTTAATCAGACCATTATGGCATGGAGGCCATTACATCCTGTACTTTTTTCTCTGTGTTTGTCCTCTTTATGTCCTTGCTTCTTTTTTTATCTCTTCTTTTTCACCCCTCTACCCTAAAACACTTCAATACTTTCATTTTAGTCTCTTCCCTTCTTTTTCAGTGCTTAGGGAGTGGCGTTCGGGCAGTCATGTCACTTTTTGTCTGAATACAATTGCTGGTTTTTGCCATTGGCTGGTTGTCTTTGAAAGAGCGTTGGTTTCCAGGGTGATGGGGAATGGCGGCACCGCTTCGCTTTTCTCTACAGCTGCTCCCTCCCCTCTGCATTGCTCTGAGTCGGTCTCTCTCTGACGCTCAGGCAGTGGTGGATCAGGTAGCATGTGAGCACAACACACACAGACAGTGACAGAGTTGTTTCGTTCTTCCTCCTCTCGCTCTTCTCCTTTTTCATCAGGCAAGCAGTCATAGAGACCATTAGGCTGCAGGAGGTGAGTGGAACAAATGTGCTTGCTTTTTGGACTGAAGTGTTTTCTGTCATCATGTTTAGACTTTCTTATTTCTTCTATTGGCTGAGCTTGTTTTTAATACTCCAAAAATTTTATCAGGCAGAAAAAGTAGTGCAAGTTAGCCATTGTTCATGCATGAACGGGAGTTTTAAAGTTCAATTAGTTAGTTTCTTTTTATTTGACTGATGGTCTGCTCAGTATAGCAACATAATTTGACAGTTTAAGAGAAATACTCGCGTTTAACACCACGATAAAGAAAAATAATCTGATATTAAATAATTCAGAGACATATTTTTAACTCTAGTATGACGTGATTATGGAACTGACACTTGCACTTTGGTAGTCACTTGATCATGTTTGTCCTTTGTATATATGTGTCTAGGAAAAACTTTGAGCATTTGTCATGGTCTAAAGCTGTATATAAAGATGGATGTGATTAGTTGTGCCATCAATCATGTGTTGACTGATGTTGTTGTTTTAAAGCCCAGAGTGGCAGCTTCATAAATTCTCAAACGTTTGGCTGCCTAAAAAAAGAAGAAAAAACCCAAACAACTTACAGCATTTGTAACCGTGACTGTTTCAGCTGAAGAAAAAGTCCGAAAAACTTCAAATATGGCTCTACCAGACCATCATTCTTTTCCCCTCCTCCTCCGATAATGCTTTCTTACATTTCTTTGCTAAATCAGCCACCGTGCACATTCAAAATGGGAGGTGTGTTGATATCCGCTTCATAGCATGTGGCGCAGTGCACAAAATGATGCTTGGCTGCAACGTCACACAACATCTCAGGAGCAGAAGTTGTGATATTTTGTTTCTCAGCATTAGAACACTGCTATGTACGTGCAGAAATGTACATAAATGTCACTTTGCCATAAAATGAGTTTTATGTTGGGAAAGTGAGTTTAAAAGGTTAAAAACAAAGAGAATGGGATTTAGCCTTACACAGTGCGTCTTAGGAAGACCAAAGTAATAAACTCTAGTCCATCAGTCCAGAGGTGACAGTTCAGTTGCAGTAAAAACTGCTGCGGTGCTCTTACAGTGTAAAAGCAAACAGACCACCAGGTGATCCAAAGACAGGAAGTGACACAAAGCTCATCCTGGAAGGCTTGCTTCTGCTGCTCATAGTGGGTGAGGAGGTGACTCCAACCCAACGTCCATGATGTGGATGCAACCTTAGAGTCAGCCCTGCCGAATCATGTATTCATGAACTCTGTAACAGGTGACCAGCTCCTTACTGTGCGAACATGATCATAATAAGAATAATAAGAATAATAATAAAATAAAGCTGGTTCATATGTTTTTTCGGACATTTGCAGCATGTCTCCTGTACGTGACCTCCTGACCCCTACTTGTTGGGGTAGTGGGTCATGTGGCTTCACCAATATATAGGTAGGAGAAACAGAGGGTTTTAATAACAAAGTAAAATCATAAAGACTGCATGATTTTTTTCTTTGTTCTGCTGTGTTCTTGTGGTGAACAAGGCGTTTTTGGTCCTGACCAATCAATGAGCTGGGTTTCCTCCAACGTTTTTTTTTCCTTCTTGATCAGCTGTTTTGCGGAATATTGCAGTAAATGAGCAATTGTTGGAACGGCATGGCATTGTCCTGGTTGTCAAAGCAAACCACACCAAATGTGTGTCTTTTCTTGGCATTCCCAACCCAATCTAAACAAGTCGCCTGGCTGTGATTGAAGCCTGAAGTAGAGCTGTTGGTTGAGGGACCCTGCAAACAGATTTACTTGTTTTGTCATGTATCTTTTTGTTCTTGGACTAAATCTTGCTAATTACATCACCACCATTTGAAACAATTTAGTGAGTAAATATGCTTGACAGACAATTTTAAGGCTGTACGCACTGTTGCAGGTCTGAGGACTGTATACTCTCTGTGAAAATTAACATGTCTGCCGTCTTATTGTATTTCTGTTGCTACTGCTCAGAGGCAGAGCCGCTAAAAACTCACAATTACTGTAGAGTGATTATACCTGGCACTAAACCTCACTTGTACCCCATTGTCATTGACGGAGAAGCCAGATGTTATTGAGTGTTACGTTTCTTTTAGCTAGTGAGAGCGCAATTTAAATCATGTAAATTAAATGAAGTGCAAACATTGACCTTGCCGAGAAGAGTTTGGTTGCATCTGTTCAGAACATTTTATTTCAAATCTTTTACTGAACTGTGTGTTTAAGAGAAAATAAAAATCACAATTTATTCTTTACGCATGTCTTCAGGGACAGAATAAGTTTCGCATTTACGGAGAGCAGAAGGCCATTAAACAGTCTTAAGACTTTGTTTTCAGTCAACAATCACACAGCAGACATCAAAAGCTTCTTGATCCTTGACATTTTATTTCAGAGGCTATAATTTACAGTAATTTCTATTATTTTCTCTCTATCAGCATTTTTTTTTAGTTATTCAAAGGTTAACAACTCCTTCAAAAGTAAATGACCTTGTGTTTTTAGAGGTAAGTTGATGCTTTCTAAACCTAGTCTAATAGAGCCGGCGGGGGGGTTGTGGGGGGGGGGGGGTTGTGGGGGGGTATGCAGTCATATTAAAGGATACAAGCATTTTCTTTGGTTTTAAAGCTATAGTTTCCCTTCATGACAATGAACCAATGTGTTGGTGGTTAGCATGTCGTTTAAAAAAAAAAAAAAAATTGACCTATTGTAAAACCATGTGGAGATAAGGCCGACATAATTGGCTCAAGTGTTTTTAGCTGCAATGAAAGCAGAACAGTAGGCTTAGTTATTTCTTTTTTTTCATGAAAGATTCAACAGCTGTGCATGATCTCTGCTCCACTCGCTGTGACACAAACACAATAAGGCTTGTGTCTGGGAACTGGGTTGCTTTGCAAGGGTTTTCTGGCATGATTGCCGTCCTGAAGTGGTGCCCTTTTGAGCTCCCTGTCTCGGACTCCGCCAACCAGGTGGTCGTTCCTGTGTTTGGTTACTGTGACAACACTGAACAGTGTCTGCTTGCTCCTCCCTCGGGTGAATTTTATCTGATAACCTAGAGGATTCTTTGCATCTGGTTGTTGACACTTTAGCCGCAAAAATATGCTATGTGATGGACTAGTTAGATCTATAGTGAGACATACAGTCAGGCTATACTTCTGCCTATTTTATTGCTATTTTGTTAATTGCTATTGTTAAAGTAATTTCACCTACTGATGTGTCATACTCTGAATGAGCTGTGACACATTTTCAAATCTATTATTACCTGCAGGCAAGACAAGGCTGACAAAGTCAGGTCATGTGGCTTTAAAGCCATTGCTATGAATATGTTTTTATTGAGTGCTTGTCAGTTTTAAGTGTTTGAAGGTTCAAAGTGAGCAGGAAGTGTGGCTGGAGTCACTGCGATTGGTCCACAGCCTGGTATTGCATTGCTGATGCAACCAGGAGGAAACTGGTGCTTAGGCCTTGTTGTTGCCCCTGACTGGCTGCCATGATGTCACCACTGCTGACCCAACAGTCCTAACATTCCTGCTGATTGGGTTTTACGCAAACGTGGAGGGGAGAATGTGGGAGACATGTGGGTGAGATGCACCGCCTTGCACACATATGGCCTTTGTCTAAGAGCTGATTAATAATCTGGTATATCCACTAACACACACACACACACACACACGTCATTAATTCTGTCTCATGAACATGCCCACTTGCCACACTCTTAAACACTCTTGAAACTGAATAAAGATGGTGATGGTAGTCTAGCCATCTTAGTTAAAATTCAACATGTCTTTGAGTGTGTACACTTGAAGTTTGGGTGAATCACTTCTACATTCATGGTGCGCTTTAAACACTAATGCCTGTATTTAAAGGGATATGATTAGAGATCCAACTCCATTATGCACCAGTGCCATGATGCCTTTGTGTATGTGTGCATCCACTTTTCGGTTTCGTGTTTGTGCGTGTCTAAAGTGCATGATTGTAACTACAAAAGACGGGCTTGCAATAATAGAACTACAGCTTTCCTTTGATCCAGGAAAGCCACAGAGGGAAAGAGATGACAGGCTTGGTGCAGGGAAAGTTTTTCTATGCCGTTGTTTCTGCAGGTGTTTGGATGGTCCTTGCACATTGACACTTTATGGAACAGAGTGGTTTTGTGAATAATTTTTTAGGAAATTTGAGAGAAAATTAGGGCAACATCTTAAGATCAACACTAGATAAGAGCTCAGCTAGATAACAACAAACAAGAGCAGGTAGATGCGGACACAGTGGGTGTCAGTGAGTATGTCTGTGGGGGGGGGGGGCTCTCTTTCACTTTGTGTGGGCTTTACAAAGCTCTTTCTTCACCTCTAACCCGCACCCACCTGATAGCTCCCCGTTCCTAACCTTGATTTCCTGTGCATCCAGCATCCCACTCTTCTGGGCTTTTGTTGTTCTTATGATCCTAACCCAACACGGAGTTCAAACCACATGTAGGTCAACATCTCACTTTGCTCCATTTTTTTCCATCTTTCTTTCTCTTCTCTCAGTACACATGGTGTTTGCGTGTATAGCCCCTCTTTTGTTCTGAAAAAAAAACTCTGTCATAGCTTGGACGTTAGCTTTGCCCCAAGGAACATCTTGTTGACCTTACTTTCTTTTGTTCCCAGAGCACTATTACCTCTTACATAGTACAGGGACCCGAAGAAAAAGAAAGAGGCCACTTCTCCCGTCATCAACATCTCATCCATGACTGAAAACCTGAAGGCTTTCTAACAGTCACAGCTTTCTACATAAGCTAGTTTTATCCTATTTCCATTTACTGATAGGAACAGCACAGGGCAGCGCAGTGTGACACTAATGGTACAGCGTTATCTCAAGAGACAGTGACTTCACAGAGAAACTGACTTTACATCTACAGACAGGGTGGGAAAAAACAGCTTAGATAGAGAGGATGAAGGAAGGAGATCAGACATGTTGATGCTCATGCTAGCTACTTCCATCACGTCCGCTAAAGCAGTAAAAGATAGTAACACGGCTTAGAACTTGGTTCAGAATTTATTTTACCTCTGAAAATAGCTTTTCATGCAACTTGAGGCCATGCGAGAGGTAGCTGTGTTTTTTTGAATGATGTTCAAAGGCACCCTGGACTGGTTCTGAAAACAGACATGATGGAGCAAGAGTGTCAGAGTGGAGCCAAAGTCCTGATAACTTGGTAGCAGCAGAACTAAAAATCTCCTGTGCTTTATTAGAGCAATCTGAGACGACAGCTCTCAAATCAGAAAATTAAGCTGCATGTTTTGTATTTCATCTTGTGTTGTTTTCTTGCTTTTCTGTCTTGTATTTGAAGGAATAGAAAGTTTGTCTTCCAGCCTAGAATATGTTGATCCAGTTGACCATCGCCTCCTGTCATTATCCCTTGGCTGTACATCGTCGGCGCAGCAATTCGTATTCATTAAGGGATAATGTAGTGACATGTATCTTCCAATCCAGGTTTCTGGGGAAAAAAATAAACAAAAGTCTTTGTCTGGTCTTAATGTGGGATATGCTATATTTACATCCCAATGGGGCAATTACGTTCCCTGGCAAACGCCATCCTGCTTGTCATAATGACATACAAGGCATAGCTGTACTTCTGAAGCAACAGCTTCGGCCTGACCATAATGAGGCGGCAGTGCTAAACTTAGGCATGTTTGGCACAAACAGAGCATTACTACCTTGTGTTGCCTGCCATGAGTAAGAAAACCAACGTCAACAAAAGTTCAGGATTTTGTAACTTCTTTGAGTTTCTCAAAATAGAACTTCTGCAGCCTGTTTTTTTTTTTTTTTTTCTTACTCACTACTATCCGAATTTTAATCTTGACCGACCTGTTGGCCACCCGTTGAAGACTGTTTTTAGTGAAAGCCTGAATAAATGAAAAGAAGAAAGTATGAAGGGGTTCACTAGGGAAGATGGGAAGAGGCCAGGCTTAGCACCAACTTAATGCTATTCATTCTTGGTGAATAGTGGCTAACAAAGACACTATCAGCATGTATTCCCCCTTTCTGTTTCATTCAAGAGAACTAGCAGAACAGCTGCCAGCCCAGAGCAGTCTATTTCTCAGTCTCAGAGCCATCCTCTTGTCTCATCTGAGCTGAATTATAGTTGGCTCACAGCTCTCTTGACAGATTTCTAACTACCTACTTATTGGGGTATAAACATAGTAGTAGGTTGCGATTAAACGCAGTCAGGCAGTCTGTGGGTTAACAAGCTGAGTTTGTTTTCTGGTTTTTGTTTTTGTGAAATGGGGATAAATAGAAGTATGAAAAGGGAAAAGGGTTCTTCTGAAAGCACAGATTTAAAAGTTTTTCAGGCCCATTCTTTGTTTTCTAAAGTTTTTTCACTGAATACAGAGGGAGGATTGGAAGAGAAGAAGGGAAGGGGGTTGCGAGAATGCGTGAGTCCCAAAGAAAAGAGCGATGATATGTGGAGTTTGACATGGGAGGATGGTACGAGGGAGGTACGGTGGTGGGAGGTGCCCTGTGGAATGTGTGGTAGGTGTCAGCAAAGTTTGGGAAGCTTTGGGCTGATAATCCTCAGCGTCAGAATGCAATACCCTCACCTTTAAATGAACTGGATGTGAGTCTAATGTTGGACAAACATGTGAGCCTGTCCAGACCAGTAAAGTGTACTTACTTCTGTACCACTCTGCTTTTAGAATATCACTTCTCCTTGGCACCTTGGACTCTTCTCACTGTGGCCTGCGGTACCTAAGCACTGTCTTGGGAGGTTCTTCCTCCACTTTTATTGAAGTGTGTGGTTTTAGTGATTTTTCAGATAACACAGCTCTTAGATGTGCCAAAAGCCTTTGCTTTATGGACAGGACAGGGAACATAAATGCGAGTTGACTCTCGCTGGGCCTCTGTGACTCAGCCAGGCTAAAAGCTACAGCATTCTTCTCAGTGGTCTTTTGTTTGCATGATTTATCTTGTCAAATGAATGGAATTAATCTCATATATCTATTTTTGGAGCATCTGCTTAATACACTGTGCATACTGGTTATCGGGTGCTGTGGTCGCACATGCTCATTAGTTCGCTGAAAATATAATTTGAAGTCAAATAAATTCACTGTTTATAATCCCATATACTCTGCTTCTACAAGGAAATGGAGTAAACAAATTTAAAGAGGTTAAATGTCAATCTTAACTTACTTAGAGAGTTTTTCCTCCACCAAGATCTATCTCCTATATCGCTGGGTTTGAGAAGTTGATCCAAAAAAAAAAAAGAAAAGAATAGGTTCTTCTTTTGGCCATGCTCCACTACGCCAAAAAGTTTCCTAACATTCAGTCCAGTAGTGTTTGTGTGATCTTGTTGACAGATAAACAGAAATGCAGAGTAGCTGCTCTTATAAACATACTTCCCTCTCAGTGGTGGAGAAATGCTAATGTGATAGAAGAACTCATGATAGATAAGCCATAAAGCAGTGGATGTACAAACAAATGTCAGTCATCTTAATGAGAAGCAGTTTATAATGATTTGCTTTTTTTTTAAAATCTCACGTTTTATTTTGAACAACAGTTTCAGTCATGAAAAAGTGAAGATTTGATACATAAAAAGGGTTTATGATGAAGTTAAATACTGTAAAACAGTTGAGCAGGAATAAAATATATGTAAAGTTAAACCTGTTTTCAGATTTAAAAGTTTGACTTGTTCATGAAACATGTAAATATGTATATTTTTTCTCTTTAAAAATTCTCATTTTTTGGTCTCTGATTGATTAACATTGATTGATGGACTTGTTGAGGCAAGCATTTTGACTCCAAAAAGACTCGGTGACAATGCTGTGTATGTATACTGTTGTGTTTTTATTTTCCAGACGTTGCAGGTTTTCTGTTTTTATTGTTGTGAAGCACTTTCTGACCTTGTGTCTATGAAAAGCACTATAAAAATAAAGTTAATCTTATCTTATCCTGCTGATGTACACCGATGAGAGCTTGTTCTACCCTTCAGAGTGGAGGAAGTTGTTGGTTAGCACAGCTGTTAGCACCTAGCAACTAGTATGCTGTATAAGTTTATTTGTAGTCACAGAATAAAATAATTTACAGGATGTATTTTCACTCTAATGGCAGCTGCTCCTTAGCAAGCTCAGCCAAATTATCTAGTATTTAGTTTCAAATTGAAAGTTTAAAAAAGAGGTCAGTATTGATTTAAATCAAACATGTAGAGAGATGCTGCAATAAAGACAGGAGAGATGTTGATAGAAAAGAGGGACTGGCTCCTGCTGAGGGGCTCCCACACAATCTGCATGACCCATTGGTCACGCATGTCCAAGCTTTGTATGTGTGTGTATGTGTAGGATGTGGGCAGCGGTCACAGAAGCGCAGTTCAGGATTGTTTTAGAAACTCATGTTGTAGAGTTTCTATTCTTCATTAGTCACTTGTTTTGCAGATGCATTGCTTTCTGGACTAGAGTGGTCAAGTGTAAGCAGCTTAGCTGTCCCATTTTCTCACAGGGCGTTGTCCATGTCAAACACAGATACTTACACACATTCTGTTCAGCGTGCACCTGGTCTGTCAGAGTATGACCTCATTCCAGGAAAAGGAAGAGAGAATCACCTGACTGGCTCATTTGTGTAATCAGCTGTTCATGTAACAGGAGGTCAGAGCTTGGACATATAATGCCTCAGGTTATTGATCATAGAAACAGCAGAGGCAGATATGTAAATATTCACACAGACAAAAATCTGCGAGTTTACACTGCTGTTTCACCCGAGTTTCCCCTCAGAGCTGCTCCTCGTCTCGTTTGGAGATGTAGAATGTAAATGGAATAACTGAGAAATTTGATACTGAAAGAGAATGGCAAAGCAGAAAACCTGCTTTCAACCACCTGAAAAGGGGGAGGTATCTGATCTGTCAGCACAGCAAGAAAGGGTGGGGAGAAAGAGAGCGCGAGAGACAGAGAAGAGTGACTGGGAGGGTGTGTTTCTGTGTGGGTGAGAGAGACAGAGAGAAGGAGGAGCGGCATAGGCACACAGCAAGAACTCCAGCAGTCTGTCAGATCCTGCCTGTGGTGAGGACACCCAGTAAGAAGTGCATTCCTGAGGCAGCCAGCGACAAATGGCAGCAGGAGAGCGCCGAGGAGAAGTCCTGACACCCTTTAAATCTTTTCATGACCACAACTGAGTGCCTCTGACCTCTGCCGGACTCGCGCTCAACACAAACAAACACACTCGCAGGCTGCTTTGCACAGCAGCGGCACAACCGGCTCTGCTACCCTGCGAGAAGTGAAGGTCCCCCCCTCCCGACTGAGGTTGAAGAAAGGGGTGAGCGAGTGGGAATTTAAACCCCTTGAAGAGAAGAAGAGGATCCTGTCTTAGTGAGTATTGGGACTAATGCGTCCTTGGCTGTTAGAAGAATATTAGTGTCAAGAAGTTTCCCTGAAGTCAGCTGATTTTGCTGTGGTTTAGCTGTGGTTCAGCATGCAAAGAGAGCCATTCATATAAATATACATATGTAGTTAAAAAAACAGACTAATTATATATTTTATGTGATGAACAGAGAAACATAGAGGATCATGTGCAATGTTTTTACAGAGTTCTGCCATGTCTTTACATGTACCTGTTGAAGCTAGACCCGCCACCCAAGTACTCTCGTGTTCCACAAAAGAACTCAAACCTGTTTGGAGGAAACTTTACTCTTTGTGCACTTTTTTTTGTTGTTGTTGTTTTTTTTTATCTTTTGTGTCAGGGATTTTTCTGTGAACATAGAACCTGTATCCATGTGCTTTTTTTTTTTTTTCTTTTGCTTTTTTCTATCTGCAGTGTGAGAACTAGCAGAAGGGTAGAAGCGCTCTCTCACACACAACCTGCTTCTTCTACCACTTTAGGTTTAAAGATTAATTTCCAGAGGACATGGTCAGAGTTCAGCTGGATGCTCGTGCTGCATTTAACTGTTAACGTGCTAGAGGTGCTGCACATTTCTAATGCCAGCAGCATTCTAATCCAATGCAGCATATCAGTCCTGCTCAGCTTGTTTAAACACTGACTAATCATTATGCATGGGTTACTTTGTCTTTTTAAAAAAATCCTAGCATGGAAAGTCTGAGACACTGGAGCTCATTAGCAGGTTGTATTTGTTGTCCAATCAGGGACATCGATTGGAAACCCCTCGCTGTAGGAGGTGACTTTTCTTTTTTTTTTTTCCCCCCCTGACTGACAGACTTTAGGAGTTAAATATGCTTCACATGTTGTCTGTTTATAGTGTCTTAGTTAACTCGTTTCCAGAGAGATAATGTCAGCTTAAAAAAAATGGCTGCAAGAAGAAAAGCAGCTCAAGCATGGCGTTACTTTTAACTTGATTTATACATCAGCTAGCACTTTTATTTGTAGCTATTTCAGTCACGTGTACATGCAGTCACCCACATTCAAATTCATCAGTCCCAGCTGACCTTTGCTCATTTAACACTATCACATGCTCTTTCTGTCAGTGTGTATTAAGAGTGACAAGAATTTTTCATAAAGTCAGTTTAAAAGAGTTAGAGTACCCTCCACATTTATTCTTGGCATCTCTGATGGACAGAACAGAGATGTGATGATGTAATATGCAGCTTTTTTTTTTTTTCATCAACATATTCCTCCTCAAGTGGGAACCAGCAAGGTAATAATAAAGAGGTTGCCAGTAAATTGAATGCATGAGAACATTTCCAACTTTGTTCCCAGCCTCGTTCTGTTGTCTCTGCTTTCCTTCGTGTGTCTCTCACTAGTTAGATATTCCTTATTTTCTATGACATGAGTGAAGCTGTTTAGCATGGAGAGAGCAGAGTGTCCTCTGAGAGTGCTTGTGCCTTGTTCTCTGCAATGTTATTTTTACTGTTCTTTCACTGCTGTAAAACACAGATGGACTCCTCTCCTTCTCTGGAATAGTCTTGTCTGTGTCTCTGTCAGTGTCTGTCTATCACTCAGCCTCCATGGGAAGAAAAAAACATGTCTGCCCAAGCTCAGGAAGATATCTCTTGGGATTCTTGATGGGAACTTTCTGAGTCATTCTTCATGCTGCGAAGTGACTTAATTTCTCACCCAATCTTATCAGTAGAGTTTCCTCACTCCTGCAGATGCTCTCAGGGCCAGAGGTAATTGGAAACACTACGACAGAGTCTTGGAGACATAATATGTTTGCATGTTGGGGGTGGGGAGATTATTTTTGGGATAGGTGGTTTTAACTTTTAACTTTTTTATTTGCAACTGTCTTCATCCCTCAAGTGTTGCAGTTTTTTTACCCCCTTTGCTCTCTCATGGTTCCCGAGCGTCCTTCCCTTGCCTGTGCAATGTGACGGAAGGCAGAGCTGTGCTCTGCTCATGTCGGATCCATTAGGGATGAAAGCACACTGCAGTGATAAAAGATTGATCCAGTCCTCCTTGCATCACATTCACATCCCTCACACCCAGCTCCCTCAGTCTTGCTCACACCCCTGTTTTCAATATTAAGTCAACCCAGTTTTCTATTCATCAAATCATCAACACTCCTTTAAATAAATGATCCAAGTTCACAATGGCAAACTACGTCCCACAAAATTTCTGATAGGAGAACATTCTGTTCTTGCATAATATGCTTTCCGTAGCCGTTCACATGAGGTTTTATGTTTTCAGGGATACAAATATTACTTTTTCCCACATTTCCATTTGTCCTGTTGTTGTACCAGAAAATGGGGTGTATTGCATTTAGCTAGATGAACCAGTATGAGACTGGCTTCCAGCCCAGCAAACACAGGCTTTTCTTCACCTGTTTTATCTAAGAAGGCGAAGACAAACACAACAGACCTGCAGTTTGTCAGCTGGGAGTATATAATTACTGAGAGGAAAGAGGGGATTTAGAGAAGGAATTTCACTGTGGTTACATTTTTAGATCTACACATACACCTGAAAACACAAAGGGTTTTGTGTGTCGTTTAACTGCACAGAAATTTGTAGACCAACCAAAAACAAATGTATAAGTCTTTTGATCCCAGCTGGAAGTTTGAGAACTACATCCCCAAGGTAATGCTTTGTTGCCAGTTGTTTGGCATTGTGCTTGCTTTTGTCTTTAGTCATCCTTTTCGGGCATGATGTTGGAATAATTTAAGGTCACCGAGCAGCACATAAATCCATAGCCTGAATCTCTCTTCATTCATCCGACATGTGCAGGTCAAAGGTTACGTCAATCCACCTACTCTCTTCATGCACAGCGGAGTCCACCTGCGGACATGTTAGCCCAGCTTAGCGTAAAGTTCACCTGAGTGAATGCTGTCATATTCTGTCAGGGTGAACTTCCTGTGCCCTTTAATGGGGCTTGCTGTGACATCATCAAACCCGTAGCGTCATTTTTATCGTGGCATTTTGATGCAGGCTCCTCCCACCAGGGTTATGAGCATCTTAGTGTGTATGTCCCTCTGTTCATGACTCTTAATTCTACTTTGTGTAGTAATCGTTGCACGGTAAACATCTCTGGCCCCCCGGGATGCTCATGTGACTGCATGTGTGTGTGTGTGTGTGTGTGTGTGTTTGTGTGTGTGTGTGAGAGCAGCAGGTTGTTCCTTTACTCAGCCAGCCATGCCGTGTTGACTCTCTGCACACAAGAGCTCTCTGGGCAGTAAATAACATGGCGTCTCAGCCGAGGGACCTGAACAGGGCCGGGAAGGTGGGAGGGGGTGGGGTGTGGGGTCAAGTCACCAGTAAGAAAGGGGAAAATGTCTGACTCAGGGCACTTAGACATTAAATCAATGTGTAGGAAAGGAGACAAGGCAGGTGGAGCTGACAAACCTGTCTTTCACACTAAAAGACTCGACAGTAGACCTGTCACTGAAAGTACATGTGTAGTAGTTCACAAGCAAAATGGTACCTACTGGTGCAATAAAATGTTCTTTAGCAACATTTGTGTTTTTAAAGCAAATATGTGTAAAAGTATAATGACCTTAAATTAAAAAAAAAAGGTCTGAAAGTGATTAGAGAAACAATCCTCTAAATTTCTCTCAGTAAACGTCACTGTAATTTACAGAATTAACTGTAAATGATCTCAAGTGAGCCAGGAGGGTGGTCTGATTGAATAGTCAGGTCAGCCAGTGAACGTATGGATAATTTGCAAGCACGAACATTATTCATTAAATATGGATGTTGTAGGTTTTTATAAGTTCTAAAAGTACTTGGTAAGCTTAGACACACTTATCTTTCCCTGGTGAATCTTTCCCCTGTGCACAGTTTTAGGCTACCCTGAAGACAAGCAGACACTTTTTCTTCCATTGAGATCGACAGATAAGTCATATTCTCAGTGTCACGTTACCCCCCCGTCTTTGTGATTTTCAAAGCAGTCTTTAACTCACACCTGGGCCCTGATCCAAACTGCATTTTTATGACATTCCCTGAGGAAGACGTGTAAAACGTGATCAGTTTTATGATAATATATCTCAGTTAGTGTCTGTCTGCGTACAAGTGAATAGTGTCTCTTCAACAAACACTTGTCTTTGTGCTCTTTCATGCAGCCTCCCTCTCCACTGGCTTCTCTCTTTGTCATTCCCAGGAGGTTAGCCAACATTATCTCTCAAATGTAAACTCGACAACACCTTATTGTGTCTCCATGCCAATGATCGCCCCGGTGATCGTGTGTGAGACTGAAAGGCAACTTTCTAGAAGTGAAGGGAAACAACACAGATATACTGTCTTAATCTCAAAGGTGCCTGGGGGGGGGGGTTCTATAAATCTGCACCCTGCTCTCCTGCCCTCTCCTTAGTCATCTTGACCGTCCCCACATCCTCCAACCCCGTTGCTCTGATAGGCGTGATTGTTACTCCTTCTCAGAGTAATGACAGGGAGGCAGAGACATGCATGACACCCACCCATCAAACTATAAATCAGACCTATTGAGAGGCCTACCCATGCCCTGTGATCCACACACAAACATCCCACCCATTACCTTGCGTTGAAGTGAGTATGATTACCGCACCAGAAATGCATATCGGAAAGTGTCGAGTTCTGAAAGCTTGCATCAAATGCGAGGTCAGGTTACGTTAAATTCCAAAGCTTCAGCATTTTCTTTTCTTTTAGCTTTGCTAAAAGAAAAACGTTAAAAGAGAAGATGTACTCTGTTTGACCACAGCTGGTAATATTCTCTGCACAGTTACAGATATTTTCTTTTTATCCCCTTTTGTTCTCATTAACCAGCTCGGTAGCTCTGCTCCAGTCTCAGTTCTGATTTGACCATATATCGAGACTTACAAGTTGTTTATTTAGAATATGGAAGTGGTGAAAACTGGTTTAGTTTCACTGTTTATTGTAAATACCAGTGCTTATCTGTTTAAATCTCCTAGAACTCTTATCTCAGGGCGCACAAGTAACATTTTTGTGCAATGAAGTACGTTTATGGCAACAAAATGGCAGATCTTATCCGTGTTTGGGAGGATTTGTGACAGGGTCCTGCTGGGACAGGTTACCTGAAGGTCTGTCCATACAATGTTAAGTTCTTTCTCTCACTCTCTGGCTGTAAGGTCCAGGTGTGTTGGAACTTCCCATAAGTAAATATTGCAAAGCTGTGAGGAGGGATGTTTTGCATACCAGAGGGACAGAGCTTTACAGCTGAAGCCGTTTCTCAAACCTTCTGGCAGTTTTACAAAGATTGTCATGTTCCGGAGGCCCAGCTTTATGTTTTGAAGCTGATTTTATTCAAAAGCAGCCATGAAAGCACGGCATTAGCCACAGTGGTCCGCGAAATGGTCATGACGGCAGACTGATGTCTTGGGAGGAAACTGAGTGGAATTCCTCACTTTCATCTGTGAAAACATTCATTCAGCCGAGAGGCCTGTGTTGTCTGTTTTTGTTGTAAGATTACCGTTTCAGTGCGGCAAAAGAATGTGCACCTGCTTCGTCCTTGATTTATAACCGCTTTTCTGGACACTGAAATAAGGTCTCCGGTTCATCACAGTGGCTCACATGTATGTGAAAAGTTCATTCATTCATTCATTTTCTGAACCCGCTTAATCCAAGTAAGGGTCATGGGGGAAAAAAGTTGAAATTTGTTTTCCGGGTATGTGGCATGTTTTTGCTTTTTTTCTGTCCGTCTGGGAATTCTAATTGTTTTCAGGATCAAACAAGGTGCTCAATAAAATGTGTGCATACGGCATACGCACCATTTTTGTGGTAATCAGTTCATCGTAACTTAAAAGTGATGCCATATTGAAAGAGCAGTAAAATATGCAGGGAGTGGTTGGTATTAAATTTCAACTCCGTAATGGCAAGTCCGCTTTGTTGTTGACTGCTCTGCTTTGACCCTCATAAATGTTTTTTATGGTATTATGTTAGTCCTTACTGTGCCTCAACAATTCAGGGATTGCAAAAGAAGAAAACAAAAACAGGAATGAATAATTGAAATAAGCAGATGTGGAAGCAACTTCTAAATTGCTAATGAGTTCAGCCTCAGACCTGTGACACTGGCAGCCATGGAGGTTTTTTTTTTTATTCTTCAATGACACATAAATGCACGCAGGAACCAACACGTTCACTTAGAAAAATAGGGAAAGCAACTATAAATAGTATGAGTTGCTAAATTTAAACATGTTTTCCACTAATGTGCATTGCAAACAACATCCTTCAGATTAGGAGGATCGCTTTTACAGTAACATACTGATTTAGTCCAAAATGAAGCACAGTCATTTAGTTTGAGTCAGACTGTTTCCCGTCTATACTTACACCCATGTAACATGTGATTTTGAGCGTGACTAACTGAGCATCTTCCTATCTGTTTGCACCCTGTATATATGTGCGTATTCTCACTGCATATCCTATGAGTGGCGTACGAGATCGGCTGGGAACAGAGTAATGTCCTCCTTCCCTTGCAAGCATTGCTGAGTCAGATCGCAAGTGTATAATTACATATGGGTGCCCATCAGCAGTCTTAGAGCCTTCTTTCCTGGCTCATCCAGCAATACAAACTCCTCTAGGCAGCCAAACCACTCATCCTGAGCTGGGATTTCAATAGAGACCAGCTCTGTTGACCTTTCATTGGCGATGTGCAATCCTTTATTACCATTCTCACCATTATCTGCTGGCTCTGTGAGTGGATTCATGACTCAGCGCAAACAAATTCCTCTTCTCTAATGTGTTCACCTCCTCTTGGTTTCCGGGGTTGATATGCGTAATACCTGCCAAACCAGGTATGAGTCTTTCACTTGTTGAGATGAATAATGTAGTAGTGTTTTATTGTGACCGGGCTTGTGTAAACTCTGGTGACCACATGGTCACGGGAGGATAGCTTATCGCCTTTCAAAGAAAGCATGCCGAGTTGCTTTTGAGCTTTAAAGTATTATAATATAAACAGAAGAAATCGGATGAAATATTATTTTTCTTACAGTTGTTCACCTTTCATCTCTCTTTTCGCTTGGAATAAATCATCGTTTGTGTCAGTGCGATTGATGATTTATGATGATAGACAAAAGTGAGTAACAGCCACAGGTTGGGGCCAGGTTGAGGCCTGCTTCATATACATTGAGTACTTTGCTCAAAGTTAATGCTGAAAGTGATTACACACAGAGAATGTAAATGCAGTAAAAACCCAAATTTAACAGTCGAAATATAAATAACCAGATTTTTTTTAAGCTGACTTGGGTTGGGTTCATGCCAACTACGTAGAAGTGGGTCTGATTTTTCAGTATTAGGTATCGTAGTCCATATTTGCCCTTGATTTAGAGGCAAAGGTGCTCCCTGTATTAACGAACCACTGATCCTCTCATTCAGATTTCACACTTGGACGAGCAAATCATTATAATGGAGAAGGCTGAGGGCTGCAGCAACAGAATCCTATATGCAAGTATGATGACTAAAGCTTATTAGTGCTGTTTCTGATTCCTTCATGCTGAGTCATTAGCATGTCAATAGAATGGAGACACAAGCGGATAGGGGACATTTTCAAAGAGCTAGTTGGTAACAAGCATTTGGACTTTGTTCTGGGAACTATTTGCCAAATTAATGCGCTGTGAAAAAATGCATTATTCATCAGGTGTGCTGAAGCTTCAGCGAAGCTCCGTTAGCAGAAAACCAGGCAACCATTCTGTCTAATTACCAAGCGGTGTATCTGGAGAGCGTGCAGCTGCCTGTCCCCACCATGGAAAGTTATTAACTTTTAATGTTGCCCAGTAGAAGCCCTCAGATCTTATATCTAGTTTCCTCACATGCCCACTGGGCCACTCCCTGCTTAACGCCCGCAGGCGCTGGAGCTCTACTGGTGATGACTTCTGCGTGGCAGCTACGGTGCGTTAAAAACTACCGGAGACTCCGGGAGAGTCTGGAAAGTATCACTTTTGACAGACTTGGAAGACGATAGCAATCTTAGGAGATAAAACAAATTAAGTTATGCAAAGCATGTGAGGGTTATGTAATGTAAATTCTCTACTCAAATGTTTTCTGATAGCGCCTGAAGACTGAGTTGGTGCTACGCTGCACAGATGTTTTATACACGGCATAGCACAGCTCAGTCCAACATTTATTTTCTGGAAGATGCCTGATCTTTTTTCAAGTGAAAATCATTAATAAAAGTTGAAACGATTGTGGTAGCAGTGTATGAAAATGTAAAAAGATGCTTTAAAAAGCCATATATTCAAAGGTCTGGATACTGACTACTAAAGCTTGTTCACTGTTTATTTTGATGATTTTGTTTTTCTTCTATTAACTCTAACTGGAGACCTCATTTAAGCTTGAATTTTGTACATATTCAGTACTATCACAGTCTGAGAGATACAAAATGCAGTTGTTCAATCCGCAGCTATTTACCAAATATATTTAGCTGTCATTAAAAAAAAATCTGCAGTTCTGCAGAGATCCCATTCCTATAAAAAGATTTTCTGTCATTATGGATAATTATCGCTTTAACGTTCATGTTGGGGAATTTCTCTCTTGTCTTTAAACAGATGAAAAAGTGTTTGCTCTCTTGCTCGACTGAAACTAGAAGAGCAAGGAGGAGGTGAAGCAAAGAATGCAAAACAGGAGGCAAAGGCAGGACGGCAGAAAGTATCTGTTTTCCCTTTTACTTGTTTTATCAGTGTTAACATGTGGACACGCCAGAATGGCTGTGAAAAAACTGGCGTGGCAGACAGCTCAGCGATGCCAGAGGCCACAAAAGACGCAATACTGTCTGCTGAGTGTTGAACCAGAGCAACAATAATGTCTGTGCAGTACAGATGAGACCATGCTACTTGGTGCCAGTGTGTTACTGGCTCTTTGAGCGTTTGTCTCTGCCAACCTGGAACAGAGTGGCACAGAGGGCACAGCTTCTCTCAGCACTGTTCATTGTCCTTTAACATCAATATTTGTCCTGACACTTAAATAAGACTGTGGAAGGACTTTATGTTCTCTGGAGATGCTGATAGGTATAGCTGTTCTCGCACACTTTTTGTGTTCTTGTCTCCATTTATTGCTGATATCTGTGACAGTATCTGATGCTCACTCTACCCTTTACTCATGCTATTGTTCCTCAGACCTCTGTTGCTGCAGAGATAGCAACGGTATCGTTGTAGCCTTTCGTAAAGATAGGCCTAAATGACACATCTGCTTGCACATACAAATATACTTTAATGAATGCATACCCAACCTTTGACCATTGCACCATCCCAGCACAGTACTTGGTACTGCAAACACTCTACACACCCAAACAGGCCCTTTTTGTTGCCCCAGGCTTCAAGAACCTACAAACACTAATTCGTATGTTTCTCAATATTCTTTATGACTAAGAGACATGAACTTTTGGAGCGGAAATTGAGGGTTGGAGGTGTGTACGCTCAGCTGCATTCATCCATGTTTAAGACGTGGTGAGAAGACGTCCTCAACATCTCTCAACAGACCACAGTCTAAGCTGCGTGCTTGTGTTTATTATGGCATTTATGACATGTAATGAGCTGTAAATTTGGCCTGTGGAAGTTTCTTGCTTCTCAGCCTGTCCACAAAGGCCCCATCAGTTTGCAACTCAACACTGCAGCTTACTCAGAGTGGCACAGAGACAAGCCAAATCATGCCCCATGTGTCTGCAGTGCCGTGATGTTAACCATCTCTGCCTCGAGTCGAATCCACCGAGGACCTGGCGGCCTGTCGTTGAAGGGAAACAGACGGAGGCACAGTGATGAAAGAAAGAAATAGAGATGAGTGGCAATGAGAAAGGACGGAGAGACTGGCACATAGTTCGCGCTGTCCTTTTCTCCATCACCCTTTCCTCCATTTATATCTGTCAGCAGTTTTTTTTCTCTTTCTCTGCCTTTCTCATTTGCTCAGTCTGTCGTCCTTGCTGTCTTTCTTTCCCTTCCTTTCATCATGCAGCATAACTTGTTTGCCTTCTCATTTCAATTCAGGATACAAGCTCCTTTTTTGTGTGTGTGTTTTTGAGCAAAACAATCCGAAGGTGATATTTATTCATATCTCTACATTTACTCTGAAACCAAACACATTGCTTTGGTTAAGAAATTGGATTCTGCTGTATTCAGAAGAATATCTTAGAATCTGTTATTATGGTTTATAGTCTTGTGTTGGCAGCGTCCTTCATTATGCACGGCGTAGAAGTGCCTCTCCTTCCACCTGCATTTCCTTGAGAACTGATATAAGACTCCAGAGCTACGTCTAGAAAATGAGCTGGGTCAGGCAGGCGGATGTCTGCTTCTCAGTGTTGTGCTTGTGACAAAAAGAACAGACAGCAACCTGAGACCCACAGGCCTGTTTGTTTCCTGTTAGTGCAGATTATCACATTTCATTAGCCAGAGGTACAAGAGCTAAGCATCCTGGGAGAGTGACATTCCACGCTGAGAGATGGGGTTTTATGTTCTCTTTTAATGTCATGCTACATAAACCTCTGGGGCTGGTATGTAGATACCATTAGGTTTTTTGGGAATTACATAACATTCATTTATGTAGATTTGTTTTGTCTGTACAAGAGGCATGTGCTTGACAGAGATGTCAAGTTTAGCTTCTCTTTTAGTTAAGATCCTTTGACATGGAAACAAATGGATTCAGGTCTATTAAACAGCATTCTGCCACTCAGGGCTTAGAAATGTGAAATGTTTCTTCGTATTCACTGTTTATTTTTTCTAAAGACTCATAGCTGAGGTGAACGAGTGCCTACTTTTACTCTGTAACTCATCTTGTTAGGCTTTATTATGTATTACAACACAGCACACTCTGTACCCTCTCAACACAAAATATTTACTCCTCAATGTTGAAATTTCTCAGTTCTTATTTTGAGAAGCACTGCTTTTCATATCAGATCTATTTCCAGATGAAATCATCTCACTTGGATCAGTCTAGAGAATTCCTGCCACATGTGATCATCCGCAGCCATCTCCCCGCTTGTTTCCTGTTATCCTGATTCCTGTCTCTGACTTATGCTGTCATTCTTTTTGGATGTGGTGTCATGTCAAAATGTTCTGTGTTGTTGCCACATCAGATAGTCTATTGCTGTACAGCAGAGTTTGTGTTTGGCATCTAAACAGCTGAGAAGTTGTAGTGCTGTGTGGAGAGCAGGTCACCAGCAGAGGAGGGGAAGGGCAAGGGCTTTGTTAAGAGAAGCAGGAATTCTTCCGGCTGGAAGATGAAGTCAGTGCATTCCTCCAAAGCTGCCCTCAATAGGAAGCCAGTGGAGCACAGCCATGCTTTGAATGAAGGGGAAGATAATGGCAGGGCTCAGAGAGAAACACCTTTGCTCATTGAGGAGGCAGAGAGACAGACAGAAAGAGAACACCATCTGTCTGAGGAAGTGAAGAGTTGTGTTTTAGCCACCTGGGCTACAAAATTTCATTTATTGTGCCAAGTTCAGGAGATAATTTCACAACTGTCAGAAGGATTTTACTTTTATATGCACACCGCAGTGATTTATTACCTTGTTTTGAAGATAAGCTGTACAGATTGGGGGTTGGGGAGGTGGGGGATCATAAATGATATTTTTTTTCAGCTGAAGCCTTCGGCTCAGCTCTGTGAAGTCAGATGGGACCCTGTTCTGGTCATGCTGAGGCTGGTCAAGCTCAACTCACACATGCTCACACTTCTCTTGCTATTTCTGTGTGTTTTTGCTCCCGCAAACACTCTTGACTTGCTCCGCTTTCCCGTCAGTTCCCCTCGGCAATAAGCTATCATAACAGCTTTGAAGGAGGGCAGCGAAGCGTTTAATTGGGTTACAGATTGGCATTTATGCTCAGAGTTCCACAAGATACTGCTGGGGCTCTTAACTGACTACCAGGGACTTAACAAGCTGCTACAACTACCTCGTCCACTAACTAATCATGATATTTAGAATGATGATACAGCACGTTTTTGACGTCAACCTGTTTGATGTGTAAACTGGTATTTTAATAATGACCAGCTTTTTTTGGTTGCTCAGTACATGACAGCTTTCAGTGTATTTTGTTTCGGCTGTCAACACGTTGTGTCATATGTTGAACAAATAGTTCTTTTGTTACGTCCTGTTCCTTTATTTAGGAACTTTTCGTTTCTTAAATAAATCAATCCCATTAACACGCCTTGTTTCTCCGTCTCTGCTTTTCTTTTTTGTAACAGAGGGTCATGCAGCGGTAAGCTGTGCCAAGCCAAGCTGAGCTGATCTGCTTTGAGGACCATCTTGCCTCTCACACTGTCCTGTTTGGTCCCAGATGGAGCTCAAGGTGTGGGTGGATGGAGTGGTGCGAGTTGTATGCGGCCTGTCTGAGGAAACGTCCTGCCAGGATGTCGTTATTGCTCTGGCACAGGCCATAGGTGAGTGTTATTTTGTGATCCTATCCTCCTAGTTGTTGTTAAGCTTTTAACTGATTACATAACAGCTCTCTGCAATGAGATATTGATGCAAATACATGCCAAGACAAGGTCAGAGAGAATGTCTTCTTCATTCACCTTTTCTTTTTCCGCTGACCCAAATCAAGTCCTCTGCTGGATCGTTCACTGGTCAGCCCGGATTTAAGCCGGCTCTTTGTCCTTGTATCCTCAGGCTTTATTCAAGCCACACCGCAGCAGCATTGAACAACACGACTCCAGATTTAGCACTCTCCTCCTCCCATCAGTGAGCTGCCTGCCAAGTCATTAGGGAGGGTTTGTCCTAATTTTGAGGTCCTTGTGGAAACTTCAGTTTATTTGAGCGTTTTTCACTTGTTGTGGAAGCCTTACGCAGCTATCTTTCCTTCCACTCATCAGTAGCTGAAATTCAAAGGAGTCAGCATCATTTTAATGCTTCTGATGAAATCTGCTTAGTATCACTTTGGTAGAATTACGATGAGCATTTAAATGCACCCGTTAATGAAGCATAAACAGTCTTTCACAAATATCTCCACAACATACTTGGCTATGTTTAATCAAATCTTGAACATTTTTATATAATGGTGTGTTTAAGTTTGTTTTTTTTCTTGTGTTTTATTTGTGCTCACCGTGTTTTGTTTCTGTGTCCCAGGTCAGACAGGTCGATATGTTCTGATCCAGCGATTGAGGGACACCGAAAGGCAACTGCTGGCCACAGAGAGGCCTCTAGAGTCTTTGGCAAAGTTAGGCCAACGTGGCAGTGAGGTTCAGTTCTTCCTGCGCCGTACTGGCCCCAGCAGCAGTGATGGGCCTAACTCCAAACAAGAGAAACCTAATCCCCTTCCACTGCCTAAGCAGCCTGAGCCAGAGACTTTAAAACGTAACCAGCCTAAGAAAGCCCTGACATTTAACTTGGGGCCATCCACCTCCCCTAAAACCAAGGCCAAACAGTTAGAGAGACCTCCAAGGGACTCTCCAGAGCAAAGGGCCTCCCCATCGCCTTCACCCAGCCCTGTATCACCTCATGTGCCATCCCTCTCTCCCTCACCACCTATTGGCCCTTCCAAAGAAGAGGTCTTTAGAAAAGTTCTTCAGCAACAGGAGAGACTTAGGGCCATTGAGGCTCAGCTAGAATCTCTAGAAATGGAGTCTCATGCCTGGGAGCGTCCTTACCCATCTCCATGTCCGTCACCAGTCTCCGATGCTCGCTTGCAAGAGCAGATAGACGCTTTGGAGCAAGCGATGCGGAGGAACCAAGCTGAGCTCGCC
Source organism: Telmatherina bonti (assembly GCF_933228915.1). Classification (NCBI taxonomy): domain Eukaryota; kingdom Metazoa; phylum Chordata; class Actinopteri; order Atheriniformes; family Telmatherinidae; genus Telmatherina; species Telmatherina bonti. The sequence goes on along the minus strand of NC_136620.1, from coordinate 36,226,084 downwards.
CACGAGCAGTACTGGGACGAAGAACTTCAAGCAGAGGTAGAGAGAGAGCGAGGGATGAGGAGGAAGCTGAGGGATCTCCATGCCAAGCTGGATGACTGTGGACGACGGCTCCACGAGTTCTCGGTCCGCTCTGTTCAGCTGGAACAAGAAATCCAGCGCGAGAGCCAGGCAGAAGGCAAAGCCAGCAGGCCTGAGGAGTCGCTTGATGCTGTGAGGGCAGAGATTCGGAGCCAGGAGAGGCATGGGACAGAGCTGGAGGAGCAGCTATCTGAGGCTGATAAGGCTCTGGGGAAAGCCGAGTCCCTACTGCAGGTGAGGAGAGAGGTCACGGTTCTGGAAAAAGGGCTGTAAATCCGCTCCAGCCCTTGAGTCGTCATTTAGTGTGTGCAGTGTGGAGCCTCTTTTGCATTATTGCAAACGGTTTCCTTTTCCTGCATATTGCAGCACACAGACAACGGTGCAGTAAATACTTATAAATAGAAAAATGAATTCTGTATTAACTATGTCATTATGATGACATAGTTAATACAGAATTCATGCTGCCTATTCATATCGCAACACGCAGAAGAAAGGTTGTATTTATAGTCCAGCTAAACTGGTTTGGCAGGTATCATTTTGTATCCACTTCATGTTCTAAAAACATGGTTTCTAATGGTGTTTACATTCTATTGACATGTGTTTGCTTATTGTTGTACAATATGTATAAAAATGGACTGAACTGAATGACAAATGTCCCCTCTTGGGCTCAACATATTCAACTTTATCGTGTGATTGTTTGTTTACTTGGAATGGTTGTCATAGATGTGGGAGTCTCAATAAAAGCCTAACCCAGTTTAGAGTGAAACTCAAGCTTCCTCATAACCCACATGAAACCCAGGACTTTGGTCTCCTTTTTATGGACTTAGTTTCAGCCAGAGGACTGAAGGAAAATTAAATTCTGCTTTCAAGGTATTATGGCTGAAGGTGGAATTATGAGGTGGATTTTTGTTTTGTTCTCTTCACAATGAAACGTGGCCGCAGAACCAATTAAAACATAATGGTAAGCTTTGGTTTTCAGTCGCCCAGCCTTACAGGGATGTATCTGAATCCAGGGTGAACTCGACAGATTTAGTGCTCATTTTATGATACAGAAAAAAACCCTGTATTATAGACTGTCAGTGCAACCTACCCATTACCTGCAAATGATGTGCTGTTATGAAAATGATTGGTTATGTTTACTTAGTGGTGCACCAAATGTTAAAAAAATACAAAATTTAACTCTTCAAGCGTTAAAAAGTGACTCCAGAAACATTTTGCTACCCATACAGTTATTGCATGAAGGAGATAAGCTTTTATTTCTTGGAAATGAAACCTTGACACTGCCAACATGATGGATTATCATAAAGTTCAGCTGGAGGTGATGGAAAAGGGTCTGTGTCAGTCATCAGTCAGCTGATCGGAGAGGCAGCCAGCCGAGCATTTAAGTGTGGATAGTGATGAGCACAACACTCCTGTCATCAGGCTAATGGAGGCAGACCTGCAGGTGTGAACGGCCTCAGCAGGCTTCTTCAGTCCGACATCAATTACTCCCCCCCAAATACACACACACACACTCAAATGCCGGCTGGAGTGGAAGCAAGCCATAGCGTGCTGCTCCTTATTTCTGTACTGTGTGCAGACACATCGATTTCATGCAAATGGAGTGTCGATTAAGACAGCCTGACTGGCCTGTATGTGCAACTGAGTTCACTCTGTGGGCATGAAGTTCACTGGTAGATTTGCATTTTTCTGAGCCTCACATTTCCAGGAATAAATAACTTTGTGTTAATGTATAAGAATGCTTGATGTTGCTCAAATCTGCTTGGAGCATTTTATAACTTAGCCAAATGGTCTGAAATGAACCACTTACCTTTAGTTTTCTTGACTTGACTTATTGACTCTGCTGCCCCCTTGTGGTAAATGCATGAAACAATTTCTCATCAACGCAGTAATTATTAATTGTTAAAAATCACATAGAAATTGTGTATTAACTTGTGAGCAAACGTTATAATACATGCTATTTTACCATGTAGCACCCTCTTCCACTTCCAGGTAAACTGGGTGTCAGTGTTCAGTGAGTCATCTCTGACTGATGCTGGTTCTCAATCGTCCGTTGTTTTCCTCGCTGATTCACGGTTTTTTTTTCCCTTCTTATCAGGACAGACAAGAGGAGCTGGAGGACTTGAATAAGGAGCTGAGGCAGTGTAACTTGCAGCAGTTTATTCAACAGACAGGCGTCCTGCCATCACATGCACACTCGCGCACAGAGCTGCAGGAACATTTGGAGCAGCTGGAACTGGCTCATTTTCTGCAGAATGGATATGACAATGGTAATGCGGACTCTTAAACAGGTTGTCTTTTGCTGCTAGAAACTGATGGTTAGTCCTCTGAAGATGCTTCTCTCTCTTTCTCTCTCCCACAGACCACAGCGTAACTCCTGTGGAATCGCCTCCTCGGCCTACTGCAAAACAGTTCCTGGGACATCCACGAAACCTACAAAACCCTCTAGTGTCGAGTCTCAACCCTGAGGGTGTGTATGTGTGAGACTGCTGCTTCCTTCGTCTCCTGCCCTGCTTTGCCCATCCTCTGCTTCCAGAGCCCCCTTAATGCTCGTAATGTTCTATCCAAGCTTGATTGGGTTTACGGCTACAGCTGTTTGTGGTGTTGGGTATTTACGGTGGAGGTCTCTGCTTCTTCACAGCTCTACTTTTCTTTGACCTTTAAAAGCTGAGGGACTTTTTTTCCTTTCTTTTTCCCCAACCTCTCCGTGCCCTCATGATTTTGTCCCTAGTTTTTTTTCAGTCAGTGTAATCTTCCATATTCCTCTGTCTCGCTTGCCACACATCCCCGTATGCGTTAATTCTCTGGCTTTTATGTCTCCATTCATGTTCCCCCTTCTCCCCGTCCTCCTCCTCCCTCCCCATCTGCTTCTGGACTAACCGTACCTGCGCTTGTTATACCTAAATCCATCTTGAGATTTGCTGCTAATCCTTCCCCCTCTCTGTAAGTCAGAGTGGCGTTCCCACCCTCAAGTCAGTAATCAAACTACCAACAGCTGCTCTTCAATGTATCTCGATGTAACACATCGATCGCACTGGGAATTACTGTGGCAGACGTTCATTAAAAGATTGGAGATCAATGCCTTTTCAGTTTGCCTTTCATGTATGGATACTGTTTATATGTGAGGGCATGTATCTGTACAGTAACTTGTATTTCATTGACTTGACTTCCAAAGAGCAAGAGCCTGTCACTTGCAGCTCTGCAAAATGTGTTGCACTGTCTCATTCTCCTACTGTGTGAAACCTCAGCCCTCGTGTGCCTACTGAGAAATGTAACTTTCTATTCTCCTTTCTCCGATTGAGGACTTATTTTTGAGAGCGTCTATTTTTGCCAAGGTCCTTGTTAAAAAGAACTGATACATTTCACAAGTAGAGCCACAGGCCTTTGGTTTAATAAGATGCTTGTTTTTTCTTCTCTTCTGGGATGACAATGCCTGGTTTTACTTTTGTTTTGCTGCCATCACACTTAACATTTGACCTGTCACAGCTTGTATGCGCCTTGTTGCTCCGAGGCTTACTCATCAAAGTCCTAATAACATCTAAACAAGTTACAGATATTATTATGACCTACAATCCACCTAAACCAAAATTTATTCAATCAAAGCACTTAATATTTCTCATACTAGACCCCTCCATACTGTGTTGACAGGTCAAAGTGGTGTGTGTCTCAGTGTGCACTCCTTTAACCATTTGCGGTGTGATTTTTCTTTGAAAGATTACATAAATGCTTGTATTGGAAACTGAAGACATCCCAGCGCTTGTAATAGAAACAGCTTGAAACTATTTCTGTTCCAACATACTATTCTGACAACAAGACTCTAGTCATAATCCGCAAACTCTGTGGGTAAAGGAATTAACCCAGTGACTGGTCTTGTGTCAGCCTGTGTTTCCCCCAGGCGCGTATGAATATCTGGCTTAAGCCAGGTCTCTCGTGTAATTTCTTAGCTAAAAAGTGTTTTTTTTTCCTCCACGAAACAAAGGGATCATCATCCCCACTTATTTCTGTGTGTCTTGCAGTCCTGACATCCCAAGAGTCGTCATGGAGATAAAACATGGACCGCAGGGCCAAGGGAAAGTTGTTCACTTTTGTGTCACCATCGCCTCTGATTTAACCCTCACTGTCTAACACTTCCATTCAATATTCAATTTAACATATACATGCTGTATGTATGTACAAGAAATTTATTGACAGACTTTTGCTACTGTAAATTCTTCAGAGTATCTGTATGAAATGTTAAATATTTTAGAAACCTTGGAAAAATACAAATTATTCCTATTATGATGTATTTAAATATAATAAAATGTTCATTGTGTTTTGCATATTCTATTGTTGAGTTTGTTTTTTTTTCTAAAATGATGTTTTGTTATAATCCTGCTTGTTAAATAATAACAAAGAGCAGAGATACATCATTCAGAAAGCCTTCCAGTAAATAATTAACTCACAAGTGTACACTTGTTAAAAATTACAGATCTATGAGACTGCAATGCAAAATGCATTATAAATATATTATAGGTACTGAAATATGCATGTTCTCCTCTTTGCTTGAGGTACAATGACTCCTATGATGCCACAAAATGATTTCAGGGTATTTTAAATCTGTTTTTCACAGGTGGCTGGTTGAAAGTTTACATAGTGTAACCAGGGGATGCCGAGGTAAATGTGGCAAACATACCGGCGAAGCAGCTGCTGCTGATGTAACAAAGAATATGCACAAATCGTGGAGATGAAAGGCACAAGTGAGCATTGAACTGGCCACTTGAAAATCTATGTGGTTGTAAATGTTCCCTGTCAAACATAATCTGTTCCATCAGGATAATGTGCTGGCTTCATTTTTAATAACACGAGGGGGAATCTTGTGGTCGAACAGAGGATGAGTTAATGGATGTTGCGTCTCGTTAAAATACTCTTATCACTCCAGATTGTCATCTGCTATTATATATACTATGGTGTGGGATAAATCCACAACCACTTAGATTCTGCACAGCGCTTTGTCCCCCGCCCCCTTCCTGTTTGTTTACCCTGGAGAGTAAATATGCTGGCTGTCACACAGAGTGACGTTTTCCTCCCTGGTGCTCTTGCTGACCCCGGACTGATACTCTGTAGGCCTCTATAAATACACTCATCTGCTGACGCTCTGCAGGTAAAATTCCCAGCAAAGCATACTTCTGGTTGTTTCAAGTCCAACCTGCTGCATCATGAAACCGTTTCCACACATCTTTGTTTTAAATCAGTCCAATGTTGTTAACCTCTAACAACATGTTATGGAATTAAACGGAGATACATTTGACTGTCAGTTTTGATACAATGATTGATTATGTAGAATTGGATTATACTGAGAAGATTTAGCGCTGTCTGGCTTTGCAGGGGTTAGATAAGCTTCAAATCCTTGTTTTGTTCCCACTGTCTGGACAAGCCCAGGGCCAAGCGTGTTGCTGTTGCCTACCTGTGGACATAAGAAATACTACACATGCAGTCGTGTTTTAGTAGAAATCTTAACACTCTTTATTTCTTCACTTTCTACTTCATTTACATGGATTTTATCAAGTTAGCCAAATCATGTGATAGCTCATGATTAAAAGTAAACATCTCTGCCATTCACATAAATTATCTTGGGTTCGGATGACTTGAAATGAATGCTTATATTTTTCAAAAAATATTATAATTTTGGCTATGCAACAACAATCGACAATGAAGTCAGCTTTGTGCATGGATCCAAAACTTCACATTTAAAGTATAAATAATCTATTTGTTTTTATATCAGGCAGTGGGTGTCTTGGAAAGAATCTCTTTGGGGTGGATGAGAGTGAGCATCTGCACGTCCCACATTGCCGCGATGACCACATATTAATGAGTCCAACATGCTTTGCACTTATCTATTCCTCTGTGTCACAACGGCTCATATAACACGAATGACACATGCAGCATCCTCATGCCACTGAAAAATGTCTTACATGGTGAGATGGAAAGTAATATAGATGATGCCACAGTTGATTTGAGTAGAAACTTTACTTTGCACTTCTTGTATTTACAAACAAACATTGCATAAAGTGTAAAAATGAATCTATTTTAACAAATAGTTTGTGATTCCGTACATGAGTCTGAGATAATGTGAAGATTAATATATATTTTTTAAAGAAAGTAAAAAAGTAACTATATTAATATTTTTGTACATTTTGTTCTGATGCCAAGTTCAGCAGTGTTATGTAATGCTAAGTTGTGCTTGTGGGCCCTTAAGAAGCCCCTGGAGGCCCTACAGAGGAGAAACCAGTTAGCATGAACTTAATCAAACAGATGAAACAGAAACTGAAACAAAACTCACCAATAGTCTCAATAGGTGGGGCGGCTCGATTAGGAGCCTCTGGTCCTAAATAAGGCCTATGAACATAGTAGGAAGTTGGCTTCAGTACAAGTGGAGACCACTGGGATGGCATTCACGTAGAGCAGCCCTTTCCCAGCAGCGTGCACTGGACATGATCGAGATTTGCTTGGAGGTAGTTGTGTGTCTGGTCCGGCTGTGGCTGGTCTAAGACGAGCCGGAATGAGAGGCATGTCCAAAACCAGGTTAGCCGCTGTCACACGCACAGTGGAACTGGCAACTGGCACAATGTGCGTTAGTCAGTGGCTTACCTGCTTTTAGATCTCAGGCAGCATCATGACAACCTTTAAGTGCTCACAATCTGGAAATGGAGGGGAAAAAAAGAATAACTGTTTCATAAAATTCTTCCAAATCAAACTACACAATGTAAAAAAAAAAACAAAACAAACAAACCTCGTTATTTGATTTTATTGTTATCATAACAGTATAATAACAATAAAGATTATATACTGTTATGTCCTTAGACACTTACAGAATTAGAAATTATGTTTAACTTCCTGATCATTATGTATGTGATTAAACAATACAGTGCAAATATTGTGCTTCATATCATAATGTTTTTGGCATTTTTTTAAAAGTTCTAAATTACCAATGATTACTTGAAATCTGACATCGATAAATAAATTGAGTTAAAAATAACAACTAATGAAAAACCTTATTCGCTACAGCACGAAAATTTAAGAATGGTGAGAAATAAGGAAAAGGTACTCACCAGTTCCAAGTTTTCTTTTGTGAATAATTTTTAAATAAAAAATTAATTAAAAACTTCCATTGCCCCTCAGAGGCCAGCTTCTTCCAATATATCCAAGCATCCTTATTTTTTTCTCTCTGAATAAATCTCAGCACATAATTTAAAGTTAAATGCATTTAAGAATATAGTGTTCCCTACACCGACGCAGAAGTTGAGTTCACTTGCGCTACCCCTACCGTGCCCACTCCCCTGCATCTGCAACCCGACCTGGTGATGCAAATTAGAACAAAACTGACATCATATTTAGCCAATAAACTCTCGCGTTTGAACGGTACGTCCCGCCCACGGCGGATAACTGCCATATGGAGAGCGCCGGAAGGCGGGAAGTTCAGGAACATCATGTTCGGTCAGCAATCAGCGTTGTAGTTGGGGTGCGGCGCGTTCAGTTCTGCACGTCGTACATCAGGAATGAACCATTACCTTGTTAACAGTTTCCTGTCCTGATTCATCGTCTGTCGCTTACATCTGTCCGATACAGATACGTATACTTATATACGTGCTGTGTAGCGCGACAGCTGCCACTGGAGTTGTTTTAAGTTATTTTAAAGCATGTTTGACTGTGGACGCGCCGACCCCTCCAATAAGAAGTGGTTGAACTCGGCTTACTTGTGTACAGTGTTGCCATGAGCAGAGTGTGGCTGTGCACGTACCAAGGATGCTGCATGACACTCTGATCTAATGATGACGAAGAGGAGGAGGAGGAACACTCAATTATTTAAGGAGTGAGAGTTCAGGACTCCCTGACATAATTATAGAATTGTATAACATACAGTTGTGCTCATATTTATTCATTTATTCATTAAAGAAGGAAAAAAAAAAAACAGCTGCCTGTAAAATAAGATGAAATTGACTAAAGTGATAATACCTAAAAAATTTTATGAAAGTCATTACATTATTTTGTAAGTCTGGTTCAATATAATTTTTTCTTTAAAAAAAGCAAACAAATAAGATAATTTATCACATAGTACATCACTCATAAACTAATATTTTGTTGAATAATCCTTTAATGTTTCCGCTACAGTCAGGTGTTTTCTGTTCCTCTCAGTCAGACTTCTGCCCCTCTTGACAGGTATTTTGTCCCACTGTTCAACAGAAAAGTGCTCTAATTTGTCCAGTACCAATTTGTTTGGGTTTTTTTTTTTGGGGGGTTTTTTTTTTGTCTTTCTTTCTTCAACTCAATTAAATGAAACAACAGTGTCTTATATTACTAAATTATATTTTTGCAAATTTTTATTGTTCCTTTTTTAATTCTCCAGTTATTTGAGTGACAGTTATAAATTCAGCCTTTTCTTTAATGAAAGGGTATGAATACATACGAGCACAACTTTAATACCAGTCTAAAACCACTACTTAAATATTAATTTTATGGGGATGAGATTTAAAAAGTTATTGAATCCTAATATGCTTTTATTCATTTGAAGTCATTTGTCAGAATAATATAACATTTTCTTTGACCTCTTTCCAATCATCAGCAGGAATATTTTTACTTCTTGTTTCCATTATCATCAAACATGTTTGCTTTGGTTACCGCTGATGAGTTTTTCTCACTCTTCTGGATTATTTATCGCCAGGATAGACACAACCACACGACATGCCGGGATTACACGCCGTGTTATGTAACTTCTGAATTTTGCCTATTTGTTTTTGCCTCTAGAGGGCGACATGAACATTGTGCACATTATTGTGAACCTGCATTGCAAACTGACTGACTATTCATTAAAATTTACAAGACATGTCTGCATTTGTGATATTGGTGAAGCATTGAATTTTTACCATGGGCTACATAAATCACTCCTCATTATGAATGAATATGGTTTAAAGGGTACTTTTAGCACTTCTAGTTCTTGTATTATTGCTATCGATTCCACGTAACAGTTTCAAGCCAGTTGTTTATTTACCTATAATATACATTGGGGGCTGTGGGTGGTTGGTGGTGTCAGTATATATATATGTATATTAAATGAAGAAGTAATAATAATAATAATAATAATAATAATAATAATAATAATAAAGACAGGAAGTGGTGGGGAATTATAGGTACTTCCTGTCTTCAAATATTCGTAATATATATATTAGGGCTGTGACAATATGCTTTCGTCCCGATGTGATTACAGTTTTTTGGTGCCGATTTGATTTAAATCATGATTCTCTTGATTCTTCGATTTTGCTTATTTTTAGTCTAAAAACTAACAAAACAAAATGTACAAAACTTTTTTTGCGACTAATTTTTCTTAATTTCCAGAGGAAAAAACAACAAAGTCGCCAGACCATCATTCTGCTGCTATAATGCCCAAGAAGACAAGTAAAAGGAACAATAAAAACAAATTTAAAAAAAAAAATGTTATAATGGATTATTTTTTAATAAATCTATTTTGAAATTGTAAAGCAAAAAATCCAGATATTCAGCTTTTTTTATTTGATTCCCCACTTATATATACATATATATATATATATATATATATATATATATATATATATATATATATATATATATATATATATATATATATATATATATATATATATATCGAAACTGCTCAAAAATATAAAGGGAACATTAAAGTAACATGTTGTAGATCTGAATGAATGAAATATTCTAATTAAATACATTGTTCTTTCCATAGCTGAATGGGCTGACAACAAAATCACACAGAAATTATCAATGAAAATCAAATGTATCAACCCTTGGAGGTCTGGATTTGGAGTTCTACTCTAAATGAAAGTGGAAAAACACACTACAGGCTGATTCAACGTTGATGTAATGTCCTTTAAACAAGTCAAAATGAGGCTCAGTGGTGTGTGTGGCCTCCACGTGCCTGTATGACCTCCCTACAACGCCTGGGCATGCTCCTGATGAGGCGGCGGATGTTCTCCTGAGGGATCTCCTCCCAAACCTGGACTAAAGCATCTGCCAACTCCTGGACAGTCTGTGGTGCAACTTGGCGTTGGTGGATGGAGCGAGACATGATGTCCCAGATGTGCACAACTGGATTCAGGTCTGTGGAATGGGCAGGCCAGTCCATAACATCAATGCCTTCGTGTTGCAGGAACTGCTGACACACTCCAGCCACATGAGGTCTAGCATTGTCTTGCATTAGGAGGAACCCAGGGCCAACCGCACCAGCAGATGGTCCCACAAGGGGTCCGAGGATCTCATCTCGGTACCTAATGGCAGTCAGGCTACCTCTGGCGAGCACATGGAGGGCTGTGCGGCCCTCCAAAGAAATTCCACCCCACACCATTACTGACCCACTGCCAAACCGGTCATACTGGAGGATGTTGCAGGCAGCAGAATGTTCTCCACAGCATCTCCAGATTCTGTCACGTCTGTCACATGTACTCAGTGTGAACCTGCTTTCATGTGAAGAGCACAGGGCGCCAGTGGAGAATTTGCCAATCTTGGTGGTCTCTGGCAAATGCCAAAAGTCCTGCACGGTGTTGGGCTGTAAGCACAACCCCCACCTGTGGACGTCTGGCCCTCATACCACCTCATGGAGTCTGTTTCTGACTGTTTGAGCGGACACATGCACATTTGTGGCCTGCTGAGATAATTTTGCAGGGCTCTGGTAGTGCTCGCCCTGTTCCTCCTTGCACAAAGAGGGTGGTAGCCATCCTGCTGCTGGGTTCTTGCCCTCCCACGGCCTCCTCCATGTCTCCTGATGTACTGGTCTGTCTCCTGGCAGTGCCTCCATGCTCTGGACTCTACGTTGACAGACACAGCAAACCTTCTTGCCACAGCTCACATTGATGTGCCATCCTGGATGAGCTGCACTACCTGAGCCACTTGTGTGGGTTTTAAACCCCGTCTCATGCTACCACTAGAGTGAATGCACCGCCAGAATTCAAAAGTGAGCAAAACATCCGCCAGAAAGCATATATATATATATATATATATATATATATATATATTCTTTCAATTCCAGGATACTAATTAAACTATCGTTATAGTTTGATAATTCCCTAAGTAATGCTGGGTGATTTCCATTTGACCAAGTGTAAATGCAACATGGTGGAAACTTTGAAGAAATACAAAAGTAATCTGATTTGATTGCAAAATTTATTTGAATCTTGCAAAAATATACTAAAATTAATTTATTAACTTATCTCTTTTATCATTATTCTTTTACTTTTATTATCATTGTCGTTTGAAGAGACAGAAGACTACTTCAGAAGCTTTATCTGGCAACATGAGTTTGGGGGTGTATCTGTGTGTGTGTGTGAATAATTCATTCATTCATTTTCTGACCCGCTTAATCCAATTCAGGGTCACGGGGAAGCTGGAGCCTATCCCAGCTGGCTTTGGGATAGGCTGCGACAGGCAGGGTACACCCTGGACAGCTCGCCAGTCCATCGCAGGGCCACACAGAGAGACGAACAACCACCCACACTCATTCCTAAGGGCAATTTAGAGTAACCAATTAACCTAACATGCATGTCTTTGGATGGTGGGAGGAAGTCGGAGTACCTGGAGAGAACATGGGGAGAACGTGCAAACTCCACACAGAAAGGCCACTGACCAAACCCCTCCTCAGCCAAGGATTGAACCAGTGACCTTCTTGCTGTGAGGCCACAGTGCTAACCACTGTGCCGCCCATTATTGTGCAGCTCTGTGTGAATGATGATGTGTCTAATTGTTTTTCTGTTTTGATATATGTAAAGCAGTTTGAACGGTTTCTTGTGTGAAATGTGCTATATAAATAAACTTTGATTTGATAATTTAGTAAATTTATTCATCACATAATATTGTATAAAGATGTGTATACAATAATGTAAGCAGTGAAAAAGAAAAAAGTATCATCAATTCATTATATTAATTGTATGAGTATATGTGTATGGGTTGCTTTAAATGGACACTGTCTCTTTAAAATCGCATTTTGTCGAAGTGGACTCGGCCTTTTCCGTCGTTAGCCAGCCGAGCAGCCAGCCGGTGGTGTCACTCAACAACCGGGGGGACTTCAAACTACTCTAAACATACCCTGCATTTCTTACTGAATAGGGTAGGTTTGAATTAGAATAACATACCCCATTCAGCATGACAGTGTAGCTGCACGGACTTAGTGAGGAATTTGAGTAAATACACCCACACACTGAGCGTTTTTTGTCTATACTTTAAAGGAGCCTGTAGTTAACATTCGCTAATTTTAGCTGTTAGCTAGCATGCTACACTAGAGCTAATTTTACTAACCAGCGCAATTTGTTCAAGAGGAACAAGGTTACAGAATTGCCTTCATTTTTTCTTGTCAAAGGAATTATTTTAAACACCGATATCTACTATTGGACTACATACGCATTTTTATATAAGTAGTAGCATTGTTTGTTGGTGAGTTATTGCTTTGTTTACAAATGTAGCATTTGCGCAGTTAGGATGCATGTGTAGTTTAGCAAGCTAGGGTTAAGTAACCTTTTCCTGATTTTACGTAATAATAAAGAAGACTGAAAGTACAAAAATGTGTAATATAATACCAAGCCTGTGCAAATTCAAATGGTAGTTGTGGCTAGCAAGAAAATGTTTTAATGTATGAGTTCAGACTAAAGACTAACCCAAAACTTAGTTTGATCAAATCACTTTTTTCAGGGATATACAATGTGAATAGAGTATTGGAGTTGGGTAGAGTGCAAAAATATTTAGTCTTAAGTTATTGTTTTCTGGTGAGTTTGTGTGAAGTTAAATTATTTGTGTAAAGTATTCTCAAAATCAGAGAAACATATGTTAAAGTAGCCTAAATAAACATTTAATTATATTTTATTTTACCAGAGTTGCTGTACAAAGTAATTTTCATCCCTTTTATTTTGAACAGTGTGTGGATTCCTTTCCATCTCCAAAGTACAACTACGATAAAAGCCATAAGTTTCTCTGCTGCTGGTTCTGATGGTCAGCCATGGACGAAGACGACAGCCAAGATGAGCTGATTAACCATAACGCGTCACACATTAAAGGAAAAAGAGCTGCAGTGTGGGCCATTTCAGGTAGCTTCTTTAAAGATGCTTCTCATTTTTAAATGTTTTATAAAATATATTTAATGTCTAATCAAGTACAGAATAAAGTACACCAGCTGTCACATAATTATTCTATTTATATGTGTTGTTTTTAGATGACTCAGAAGACGAGTCTGAAGAGGGAGAATCTGATGGTGGTGAAGAGGAAGATGATTATACAAATGGGGAGGATGATGAGGGAGAAGAAGAAGAAGGGAAAGAAGAAGATGACGACGATGAGGATGGTAATAGTATTTTGCTATGTTTAATTCATAAAGCTGCAGATTTTTTTTTGTCTTGTATTTCAATGAAACATGAATGAATTAAATGCAATGAAAATGGCTTTCTTTATCCCAGAGGGAAATTGCAATGTCATATGTAAACGTCTTCTGTTTAACACACTTTTATCAGATGAGGATGAGGGGGGGGAGGAGGAGGAGGAAGATGCCAAGTCCGAGGATGGTGCTTTTGGGGAAACATCTGCTGACCTTCCAGGGATGAGCTCAGATGAGGACACTGAGAAGTGTCCCATCTGCCTGAACTCTTTCAACAGCCAGCCTGTTGCAACACCGGAGAACTGTGAGCACTACTTCTGTTTCGACTGCATCCTTGAATGGGCCAAGGTGGGTCTGACATAGTAATGCATAAAGTCTTTTGTTCAGGGGCATCTTTCTTTTATAGAATATTTGGTAAAGGAAATAAATTGCTTACTTGTTGTGGTTGTCTTGTCTTTTTTTTCCCCTCATATCCAGAATGCAACATCATGCCCTGTAGACCGTATTGAATTTAGCAGTATATACCTTAGAAAATGTTACGGAGGCAAAGTCAAGAAAATGGTGAGTCTACTTTTACTTCAGCTGTAAATTTAAAATCTTTACTGTATACATAATTGTTGAGTAATTGCTGTGTATTTATTACTTTGTTCAGATAACTGTACAAAAGCCAGTGAAGCCAGGTCAAGAAGAAGTCGTAGATTTGGACCTGGAGCAAACAAGCTGTGAGGTTTGTGGGGGGAGTGACCGGGAAGATCGCCTCTTACTCTGTGATGGCTGTGATGCAGGGTGAGATAGATAAAAGTCTACCACAAAAATCTTTCCCAGTGTTTGTAGAGCTAGTTATTGCAGCTCTTTTAAAGCCACTTTTAAACTTATGCACTAAACATTTCTTCTGTAGGTATCACATGGAGTGCCTCACACCTCCTCTTGACTCTGTACCTGTGGAGGAATGGTTTTGTCCTGAGTGTGAAGCCAATAACCACCACTCAAGTAAGCTTTTAACTTATTTCCTCTGTTGAATGTTATTACCTTGGACTGCAATTGAGCTTTGACAAATGTCACAAACAATAATTATATATAAAGTACGAAGTAACTACAGACAAAACAGTTGTTAACTATCAGGAAGGTTGTTGGTTAAATCCCTCGCTTTATAGTCTACATTTTGAAGTGTTATTGAGCAAGACACAAAACCCTATATTACCTTCAGTGTGCTTTGGATGGGCATCTGACCCATTAATAAATCAATTTTTATTTATATAGCACTTGTCAATCAATTTGAAGATTAGCAAGACATTGGAGACAATAAAAAATGTCCCTGAGTTCAGAATAGAAGTAGAAAAATGTTATATAAATGCCTTGCATTTGCTATATTATATTTCCCAAGTGATTATGGTTGAAACTTTGCCTATGTCCCATCACAAGTCTGATGCTTAAACTTTTTTTTTTCCTCACACCTGAGGAGGTTCAGGTGAAGAACTTAATGATATAGACAGCCGACTGTCTACTGCCCGTCCTGCCACCAGTCGATCCCGACCTCACGCTGCAGTTCCAACAAGAGCGATCGCCCGTACCCAGCAGAGCGAAAGGGTTCGAGCTAATGTCAACCGACATCGCATCACACAGGCACGCACATCACAGGTTTGGCATGAGGCATGATGCTTCTGTCTTGGCTTATTTCCTCACCTCTCTTCACAGCTGTGTTGATAGCAGTGATGGATTTTAAAGGTTTAACTGGTTGATAATATTAACTAATGAAGTTGTGTTTTGCTCAGCTAGTGACTGCTTATGTGGAAAAGCAGTGCATGTACGGGAGTTGTTTGCATAATGATATTTTTTCATGCACACTAACTGCAAAGTAATGGAAACATTTATTCTTTAGTTGGCTCCAACGTATCTGATGCGGTCCACGTGGCTGGATGAAACCATTGATGCTGTGGTGGCTGGGCTCAACACGGCTGTGTATGTACGGGATATCACACCTCGGCTCCCATCTAGTCGCAGACGCAGGACTGGTAAGTAAGGACACACATATGAATGCATGAGAGGCAGATGAATCTGCAAATATCATACAAGTTTTCTGAAATATTGCGTCTAGACTTATGCAGTGGTGGTTTGTGACCTTTTGTTATTGTTTACACAGTAAAACGTAGAAAGGTGAAAAGTAAGAAGACAGCCTATGCTAATTGTAAAAAAGGCCAAATGGGAAACACGGGAGTCAAAAGAAGGAAACGGAGAATCAGGAGGACTAAATCCAAGAAGAAGTTGGTGAGTGTATCCACATATGTATTGAGATTTTAGTAGTTTACTCCCAGATATTTCAGTCTGTATAAAACACTTAAACTCAAGAATAAACTTCAGAATCCTTTTGATGTTTTGAGTTTTCTTTCCTTTAACCTACTTTTTTTTTTTTTTTTTTTTTTTTTTTAGGTAATAAAAAAGACTGCCACTCCTAGAAGTCGTATTGCTAACAATCTTGGAATTGTTAAAGCCAAGAAGAGCTCCTCGCTTCCGACGGTTTACAGGCCGGCAGAGCACACGTTAAGCAACATGCGTGTTGACATAGGAGCTGCTTCCCTCTCTATCTACGGAGATCCATTTGACCTGGATCCATTTGTGGATCGGTAAGTACAAAAATGGCTTATTTTGTGCAAAGCTTTTGATTCACATGATATATTTTGCTTACTCAACGCCTGTAGACTCGTATGTGCTGTGTTTTTATATTTTACATTGTTTAGATGTGAGTTGGCTTAAACTTACTTTATCCTAACCTTGTAATGATCATAAGACTATCACTGTTAACATTTGATTTAATTATCTTGCATAAAAGTACGAATGTGTGATGTAAATTTTGAAATGACAGCATCTACTACAAGATCTACTTAAGTGTGCTGTTTGTTGTTGTTGTGCCACTGATATTTTTGTTTAAATGTCATTATGATTTATGGTCTTGATTTTGACCAGTGAAGAGGAGGAGCAGCAAGCCCACGTTACATCGCTGTTTGAGGCCAAGAGGCGAGGGATTTCTCACTCTGCTTTTCGCTCTCACCAGCCTGTTGCTCGACCAGTCACTGCAAGCCTCTCCAGGTACCTTCATCTTTGTGCTTTGGTCAGTCTCATAGAGTATTAGCAACAATTTGTCATATTAAAATGACTTTGTGTGTAATTTATAGCTGCTTTTGTATCATCTATTGGTTTGTCACAGTGCTACTTGTGTCATTACATTTATATGAATCAGCTTAAACACATAGTAACCAACTTTAGGCAAGGTCAGGCAACGCAAGTTTATTTGTATAGCACCTTTCATGTACAAGACTTTTCCATATGCTTTACATGAAACATTAAAGTCATTACAAATGGTGTAAAAAAATAAATCATAAATTATTTTTAAATTATTAAAAGCAGAATTAACTAAAAGTTACTGTGCAGACTTCATACGTAGACGCATGAGAAAAATGTTTTTAACCTCGATTTAAAAGTGTCTACATCGGTGAGTTTAATCTCCACAGGTAATTTATTCCACATGTTTGCAGCAATAACAGCTAAATGCTGCTTCTTCATGTTTAGTCTGGACTCTGGTCTGGATTAGTTGACCTTGATAATAAAGCAAAAGGTTCTCAGTTAAAAAAACAACGGTCACATTGATAAAAGTTTTAAATCATGAATGTAGTATAGTATAGCATGATTTACCTTCCTTGGACTAAGTGGTTAGGATAATGGATGGATGGATGGAGTAAAAGTCACTGCTTATAAGAAGAAAACAGACAAAATATTTATTATTATGCAAAAATGCTGCAGTATTGCACATTTGACACTGATAACAACATATCCCACGTGATCTTCCTAAAGCTATGCAAGATCTGCTGCAATTTATACGGTGGACAACCTGATTCTATTGATGTTACATACAAACCTTTTTTTTTTTTTAAGTTATTAGGTTTTGCTATAATAGAGAAATAAAATGAATTAAAATCACATTTGAGATTTTACTTTTAGGCCACACCACTCAGCCCTCTTAAAGATTTAAATCCCACTTCTACCAGTTTGGTAAATCTTCACCTCTAAGTTTCCACTGTATGATATTATACAGATTAAGAATGAAACACAGACACTAAGGATGAGAATGGTGGGCATCCAGCAGTTTCTGTTCTTTCGTCTCTGAATGTGACTCAAACAAAAAAAAAAAACGGTGCTGTTGCCACTTTGTTCTTAGTGCCGAGTAACATTGGTAAAATAATCCTATCAGCAGATTCAACCCTTTTGGGTCAGATTGGCACTGCAACGATGGGGACTTAAACAGTAAGGTGGGTTGGATTGGATATTGTTTTTTACAAATTTTATGCCTGTGGATACCCCAAAAACATGGACCAACCGAACCCTACTGGTGGAAACGGATACATGTATGCCTCATAGATGTCATTATGTCTTTTGTACCATTCTGTATTAGGAGGGCAGTGCATGTTCCACAGTCAGGAGCTGTAGTGGAGGCCGCTCCTGTGCCTGATCTGCTGGGCAGCATCCTGACAGGACAGAGCATCCTCCTGATGGACAGCTCGGATGTTGTCATTAATCGAGATGGTTCCCTTAAAGCTTCAAAGCAAAGTATGTTGTTTTTTTAAAAAATATTTTTATTTCTAACATTGTGACTTAAATAGTTCTGCAGACAAGTAAATACTGTACATTTATTTACCCTTCATTTACAAATAATGTTTGTTGTTTAAAATAAAGTGAATATATAGTGATGAATATTAAGCTTTTGAATTGTCTTCAATTTGACAACACAGGAAGCAGGCAGAGCCAGTTGTGTTGGTTGAAATTCACTTTTGATTGAGCAATTTAAGAACTTTTTAGTCATGGGTTGTGTAATAATGCATCAATCTATCATAGAACAGCCTGCTAGCATTTAGACATAAGCTACTTTAATATTAATTTTAATCACAGTTCTATGAGCTGAAGAGAGGCATACCTGCACAGTATTGACAAAATATTTATGTGATGTAATGCCCAAGTTTATACAAGTCAGTTTTTCTTTTTTCATAGGAAGCTTTGCAGATGTTTTCTATTTGAATGTGGGCAGTAAAAAGTATAGTTGTTCTACATGTTAAGGTTGTTGAAATGGCGAAATGACAAATTGCGTTACTGGCCCACTAATTTAAATTATTTATTTATTTTTTTTTACTTCACTTTGTTTCCCTTCCAATCTGCATGTGTATCCAGAAGTAACAAATTGTATTAAAACTGGCTGCTTAGCAATCTGATGCAGATAACTGACAACAGGAACTCGGCCTGCAGCCTTTCTGCTGAATTTATATGTTTTGTTTGGCTTATTTGTTTCCCCCTAAACTATGATTGTTGCTTGTGCAATGTCTCTGTTGCAGTGATGCCGTCTACATCAGTTCCATGCAACCGGGGAAACAGTAGCTCAGGAAATGCCTGCACCCTCATCAGTTCAGGGATTTCTTCTACCCTAGGAAGCAATTCAGATCCTCCTTACTATGACGAGGATCTGCCAGGATCCTCCCATAGCTCTGTGGATAGACTTTTAACCCAGAGCTCATCTCATACACCCTCCTTTCAGCCTCCTCCATCCAGCCACACACTACCCACTCCCCATTCTGATTTATCGCCAAGAGGGAATCTGAGTTTTCAGTCTCCTCGTCCAAATGGACCAACCCCATCTCCTAGTCGTTTGGCAGCCAGTGGAGTAAAAGCCCCAAGGGAAACCATTCACTCATCCATCCACCCCATCAAAGACTCTGACTTCAAGAGCAAGGGAATGGCTCCATCACAGTCCCAACCTAAAAAAGCACCTGCAAAGCCCATGTGGGTAGATGTGTCGGTGCTTCCGAGAATACCAAAAATAAAAAGGGAGAGTAGCACTGCCTCAAATAATGGTGCTATTGAGAGTGGCAGTCACGGTAGTAACAGATTTAGTAGTAGTAATGACGGCATACCTGAGAGTGGCATGAACAGCCTCTCTGGAGACAAAGGAAGGCAACAAAGTGTTGACCAGCAAAAAGGCCAAGCTAATAGTCAGACACAGCGACACCGGCCTGATGGCGCAAGCTCCTCGTCTGCCTTCTCAAACTCCTTCTCCTCTTCTTCTGGCACTCCTGCAAACCAGCAACAATACGCCTCATCATCTTCATCTTCCTCTGCAGTGAGTTTTCGCATCAATTCCAGTGGGAACTCCTGGCACGCAAGGCGGCTGAGCATCGCATCGTCATCTTCCACTGAAGGTACCTTTCAGCAAAGCTGCAGGAAAAAGGAAGATGAAGCTAAAAAGAAACAGTTGCACAAAGATAAACAAATGCTGCTGGCTTCCCGAACTCTGCTCACTAAAGAACAAGACAATAATATTTATGATCCCTTTAATCCTACCATGTCCGATTCAAGCAGTTCAGGTGATGAAGCAGAGAGCACAAGCCTGAACAGCAGCTTTCAGCATGCCTCATATGACGGGAAAGATGCTACAGTAGCAAACCAGAAGGGCTCAGTGCCAAGCAAGGAGGATTTGGTACAGGTAAAAACTGAAACACAGGAATTTGAGGTTTCAAAGGAAGAAACAGGGAGTGCTCAAAATACTGTGTCACATGACGTAGGGATCTCCGGACCTTGTGTCAAGGCTGAACCAGAACCAAAAGTTAAAGACATAAAAATTGAGACACAAATCTTAATTCACACTAAAATGAAGAAAGAACAAAGGTGGGATGTAGCAGAGGAGTCTGAAAGGTGTGGTGATGGTGTTAAAAGTCACATGAATTCACCAAGAGTTGAACCCACACCTGGTTTCAGTTTGGATCAGTTAAAAAGTGAGAAAGATGCTCAAAAAGAGGATGGTGGGCAAAATGCTGGACCTTCTAACAAGTCACTGTTTACCAACAGAGATGACTCCTCTGCATCTGTAGCTGTGACCACCAAAAAGAAACAAAAAGTAGAAAATAAAACAGCCTCCACATCTTCCAAGTCCCCCATAAAAGATTCGGGCCAGAGAAAGCAGACATCCAAAGCTTCAAAAGAGCAGCACTCTAGTAGTTCTGAGACAGACAGAAGCAGAAGAGAAGACCATCGTGGATCTGGTCAGGGAAGCAAAAAGAAGGAAAGGGATAAAGACAGAGCCATGAGTTCCAGGCGGTCACGGTCAAGAGAAAGGAGAGCACGTTCATCCTCAGACAGCTCTCAACCCAACTCCCCTGATAAGTCTCGGAGGAAAAGACGGAAGTCTCTGTCACGATCCAAAGACGAGACAAGGAGGAGACGATCCAGGTAAACATAACTGTTCCAGATTTTTATGCTCTGTATTATTTGGTGACTGTTTGTTGGTCATTTTTTTAAAGGTCTTTCTTTTCCATGAAGGAATTCATCCGTCTTTGTGCTTGCATAGGTCTTGTTCCAGCTCTGGGAGCAGAGATCGTTCCAGAAGAAAGAAGCAGAAACAGAGGAGCAAGGAGAGAAGTGATGGCAGAGAGAGGGACTATGACAGGAGGAGACCATCAAAGGACAAAAGACGTGGACGGTCTCGCTCAAAATCTAAGTCAAAGTCACGATCTAGATCTAGATCCAGATCCAAGGAACGAAAACGGGGTGCATCTCCCTCAAAATCACGGTCTAGATCCAGGGAAAGGAGGAAAGATAACAGTTGCGGACAGCATGCATCTGTCTCCTCCAGAGACAAAGCAGAGGCACAGTCTAAAGTCAAAAGAAGAAACCGGTCTCGATCCAGTTCAAGAGACAGAAGGAAAGCAGAAAGTTCATCCAGAACTACACAGACATCTTCAGGGACAAGTGTTTCATCGTCCAGAGAGACAAATCGTTCACAGGAACGAAAAAAAGAGAAGAAAAGTACAAGCAGGATTGAGGAGGAAAAGTGTGTTAAAGTAATTAAACAGGAGTTGCCTTCTTCCTCTGTTGCCTCTCAAATAAAAGAGGAAGATGGAGACATCAGTGCAGAGAACCAGTCCAAAACCACTGAAATGACTGAAGAGATTAAGACTGACAGCGATTTTAAAGAAGAAAAACATCCATGTCTGGATATGTTTGAAGAGTTTCTTATTAATCAATCACTGGAGAAGGAAGAAACAGACATGCAGTCTTTGGCACTTAGCAACAATGTTAATGAGGTAATGGAAGACCTCATTAAGACAGAGTCTTGTGAAATGACCATTAATAAATCTGAGCCAAGTTCCTCAGAGCTCTGCCTCTTACACCCTGTCACCTCACTTTTTACACCGACCACACCTGTTGCAACAGACTGCCTGCAGGACACAGTATCCGAGCCTCAGCCAGTTTCACTGGAGTCTGGTGAGCAACAAAGTCCTGTTGGGTTGACTGTCCCTGTAAAACCGGAGCCTTCAGACTCTGAAGATGACTTCAATGTCGATGTAATGCTGGACAACCTGGATTATGTGAAATCTGAGCACACAGAGGGGGGTGGTGTGGCTGTTAAACAGGAGAAAGAAGAAGTGGAGGGGAAAAATGAAGGGGAGCAGGTGTCAACTGTGGCAGGAGCAAAGTCCAAGACTTTGGTGAAGCGGGTGACCTGGAACATTCAGGAGCCAGAGGACCCTCCACCAGAGAAATCTGCTAGCAGTAAGTGTTTGTCACTGCACACCAGACACACATTATGCATCTGAATCTCAGGTATTTACTTAGTTTTTCTTGCAGAGCTGGCACTCTATAAATTGAAGCTGAAGCAGGAAGGAGTTCGCAGACCTTCTATGGCTGCCCAGACATCCAGTCAGGTGGGAATCGGCCACGTGTCAGACACATTTTTTTCCTTTTGGTTTGAAACCTGCTCTTTGACGTGCATTATACACGTAATGCCAGTAATGACCAGAAGGTGGGAGTGTTTACCTAAAAAGACCGACCGTTCCAGCTGTAAAACGTCATGTGATCGAAACTAAAACGGATACAGAGACATTTTCAGACTAAACGAAAGTAGAACTGTGATTCCACGTCCGGTGTTTCCACTTTTTCTCTTTCACTAGTGCCATTGTTAGAAACCTGAGCTCTGTCTATTTAATACACTCACCCCCACTGAATTGGACCTTTTTGTTGTATGTCATGGATACAGATGTATATCATGAAGTGCACAACAGTGGTTTTATTAAAGAAAAACATACATTATAATTATGAATAGACTTATCTTAGACTTGGAGCTAAGATGTCATAAAACTGGGATTATGTGCTCTGCAGGTCAGTACTGTAACTTTTGTGTTTGAAACTTTGCCTGATGTATAATCTTGTGCTTCCACAGAATGCTGCAGGAGCAGGTAGTAATCCTTCACGTAAGGGTGCCGGAGGTCTACTCAGTGATTGTTCCAGTTCTGACGGCCTGCATCCTGAAGAGTTATCATCAAGCACTAAACAGGAAGAGGTAAAGGATGGAGATGTATCGAGGAAAGACAAGGTGAGCGTTGCTTCTGATCATTTTAACTTTTAATGCTGGGCCTGCACAGGAGGTAACGTTGTGTGGGGAAAGCCTGACAATGACATGAGTGATGTTTTACTCCTGCCAACAGTATCTGAAAAAGCTGCACATGCAGGAGAGAGCTGTAGAAGAGGTGAAGCTAGCCATTAAGCCTTTCTACCAAAAGAGGGATATCAACAAGGAGGAATACAAAGAAATTCTACGTAAAGCTGTCCAGAAGGTAAGTGAGGGATGAGATAAGAGCTTGTCATTGGTTGTGTGAGTAATTTCACAGCCGTCTGTACTGAACTATGTAATTATGTCTCTGATTACCAGGTTTGCCACAGCAAGAGCGGAGAGATCAATCCAGTAAAAGTGGGAAATCTGGTAAAGGCGTACGTGGACAAATACAAACATGCTAGGAAACATAAAAAAGGGGAGGATTCAGTACCTGAGTCACAGATAGAAGCAATGAAAATGTCAGACAGTCCATGAAGGGAATGAAAGCCTGAACCTCAGACTTGTGTTTAACCCCAGAGTACGGTCTCAATGTAAAATTCGCTCATATCTTCTGAAACTTTAAGCTAATGAGTATTTTGAGAACAAACTTGAGCCCAACTCATCTGTGTCTTTTGCTTGAACTGTCGCTGCCAGAAACTGGTGTTTTTTGTGTGGTTCAGCGGAAACTTGCTGGGAGAGTTGGAGGCTATGCCTTAAAGAGGCAAAAGCCAAATCACAGTTGTGGACTTCTAAATCAGGTAACCTTCTCAGTGATGTGCATATCACCGGGAGGATGCAGTGTTGGCTGTCAGTGTTCCCTTGCAGGGTGGGATGGGGTATTTCTAAGTGGCAAAACTCACCATAACTGTTAAAAAAAAAAAAATGATACAAATATGCAGAGTGTGCATATTTGTCAGGTTTGTCACATGAAGAAAAGACACATATGCAATTTTTTGTAGAAAATGTATTAGTGTAGTCAGAAAAGTTTTAGATTTAGTTGTAAATAATTCAGATTTGATACGATTGCCTGTATATTTTTTCTTTTTTTTGGTCCACCTTGTCGTCAGTGATTAGCATAATTTTTTCTGTTTTATAGATTTGAATGATTTAAGTTTTGTAATTGAATGCCTGAGCTTTCTGTCTTCCACATCTGGCATTTAATTCTGGTTACAGTCCAGCTTATGATGGGGGAAGTTTGTCTAAGTGGCTACAAATAAATTATTGAATCTCCTATTGAATATCAACCAATTCTCTGAAGGTATTTTCTTTCGAGGGGGAAAATCGAAAGACCGTAACCCCCCACCCACCAATCCACAACGGTGCCAAGCACCACAGTAAACGGTAAAATTTGGTTTCTCTGATATGTAAGGGTTAATATGTCTGGTGAGTTTTTAGAAAAGTCTAAATTTTATTTGCTTTATAAAGATAAAGCCTGATGCGTTTCTTGGTAAACATTAAAACATTTCTGTTTTTATCACAGTCTCACCCAGCAATGTCCCGTCTAACATTTTAACTACAAGCTTATATTTTTATCTTTTTGTATAACATCGAGATAAAAATAATAGTTTATATGACACATAATTGCCATGAGCCCCGACAATTTCCAGTTGCTGTATAACATG
Organism: Telmatherina bonti; assembly: GCF_933228915.1. NCBI lineage: Eukaryota > Metazoa > Chordata > Actinopteri > Atheriniformes > Telmatherinidae > Telmatherina > Telmatherina bonti. Next base: position 36,201,600 of record NC_136620.1, on the reverse strand, counting down.
TCTTTAGACCAGTAAATGTGTTAATTCTGCAGTAAATGCAGCCTTATTCTGACTGTTTTGTGTCTTTAAGATGAACCTACACTTTGAGATTGTGTTTGCTGCGCCGAATAGCTTTCTATAAAATATTCACAAAACTCGAACTCTGGATGGTTTAGCATTTATTCGTCTGCTTTTCTATTCGTTTGTTTGCCTTTTATTGTACTTTGTCATGTACATTTAGGCTTAACGAAGCCAAGGACTTGAAATTGAAGACTTTAAACAACATAACAAACTAAACCAGGTGCTCATGTTATATGAATGTGTTGTTTTTTTTCTTTTGCATTTACTTGATCGTACAGGCCAGGTGTTTCTGAGGGAACACAAATAAATCGTTTACTGCTGGAAAATGCTGATTTGTCTTATTTTAAATCATGCACTGACTAATATTGTCCCTTTTGACCGTTTCTGTCTTGCACATTTGGATCTGTGGTGTTATATAAAGATCATGAAACATGCTGAATTCCTTTTTCTCTGCCAGTTGTTACTTCTGGGGGACATGTCCCATTTTAGCTTCTTAGTGTTCGATGATTCAAGCTCCAGTCCTCGAGGGTCACAATCCGGCAGGTTTTCGTTGTTTTGGTGGACAACACTCTCTGATCAAATCAAATGGATCAAACAAGCTCTTGTAAACTTCTTCACAGCGTAATCCCAGATTGCGGCCCTTGAGGACTGCTCCAGCTGGTCTTGACTCTAACTTAACAGAGCCATGCTGCTGTAATGTGTGAAACATGTTAATCGACTGAGTCTGGATGGTAGTTGTATGTTGTGCTTGTATGTATGATTTTTGCTCTCACGTGCCTTCAGATGTGCTGCAGCTCCACACTTCTACTTTGCTTCTTTTTTTAGCTGTGTGCCGATGCGTATGCTGTTTTTATTTTTCAAAATGAGCTGTGGATTTTGTTTTGTCCGACCATAAAACAGTTTTCCATTTCATCTCAGTCCACGTTAAACGAGCTCTGTCCCACAGAAGGCAGCAGATATCTTCTTCTTTTTTCATTGTGGGATAGTAAGAGCATGATTCTTTGAATGTAAGGACAGACCTTTCTGGCTGCGGTTTGAAGTGTTCCCTTGCGGTGAGCCAATGGAGGGATTTCCACTGCTGAATTGTTCTCTTTTAAACCAGTCTAGTCTTACAGAGTAAACCCCTCTCCTCCATATTTACATGTGAAATATTGAACTTACTGAGATTCTGTTTTAACATCCAGTTATTTTTGCTGTCCTATTTCCTCTAAAGTTGTGAGAAAGTTGAAACATGTTGCATGCATCAGTCTGTCCTTTTCATGAAGCCAAAGTTAAAATAACAGCAAATATCCTCACTTTTATCTCTTTAAATAGGGACAAATCATCTGTCCTGTGGTGTTCCTCAGACATGTTTAATGTTGCAGGACAAGTTAAGTTTACCAGGATAGAGATGAACTACTCCTCTACATCAGCTCTACCTGTCCACTGGCCTCACTGAACACCTAAACATGGACCAGAATTGATTGGATGTGCAAGTTGTGACCTTAAATGTGATTTTATTTCTTGATGCAACTCCCTGGTTTATGCAGTTCCATGTGAATGAAATGTCCATGTGTTAAAAGAAAAAAAACACTTCAACTTGTCTCAGTGTGGACACTTTTAATCACAGATGGGGGCTTTGGGGCTCCCGGACCACGTTAGAAACCACTGATCCAGACGACTGCAGCTAAGTGGGGGTTTTTTTTGTGTGTGTCTGCAAATCAAGTTATACCAGCCGTTTCTGAAATAGTCCAACTAACTCGTCTGGCACCAACATTTAAGTCACTTATTCAAGTCACCATTCTTCTGATGCTCGGTTTGAAGTCATCTTGACCATGTCTGCATGGCAAAATGCATTGAATTGGTGTTCTGGTTGGCAGATTTAACTGGTGAACCTGATGAAGTCACTGGTAAATATTATTATTAGCAGTATTTGTTGTTAAAAAATAGGTCTAAAATGCAAGTTGTTTCATTCAGTGTTTATTTTCATTTTACACTTTTTATAAATTGAGTGAAACCAGTTCAGACATATGCAAAGTTTCTGTACAATAGAAACTTTCCAGCATTTAGGAGTCACAGAATTTAGCATATTGTGAGAGTGATTTGGTTAGTCAAGCTTATTGAAGTATGTGGTACAGGATATGACCAGCAAAATATGAAAGTTTCTCAGAAAAAGAAACATGAAATCCCCATACACATGACAGTTAGTTATGATGCACAAAATAGTATAAACAAAAATAAAAGACTCATAGTTAGCATCTTTAGAATTTGTACAAATAAGCTGTTTTGTAAGCTGAAACTTTACCTGGTGAGTTAAGTTTGCCTTCTTTTGCTTTATAAGTGGGTTATTACCATAACAGTATAGTAGCCTAACAATTTTACTTTACAGAGATCATTTAATAGTTAAACTTAACACAGTAGTTGTGTAACAGTCCAGAGGAGCCTGTTTCTGTTTTTTGTAGTGAAAAATGTCAGTTTATCACTGAAGTGCACATAAAAAAAATGTAGATGCTGTACAGCAAAGATCAAGAAAGTCCTGATTCTCAGTAGCCTGGTCCAGTCTGCTCATGTCTACATTTAGCTGCTATGACGCATTCCTTAAACTGGATCCGTTTGAATTTCAGCAAAGCTTTGGATGCTAGCAGGATTTCCTGCCTCACTTTTTAGCTTTAGGGGCTGAAGTTGTTCCCATCTGGGGGTTGGTAAGAAATCCGTTTTTAGAACTGATTAAAGAAAATTTCAGAAGCAGACAAGTGGTCTTCTGCCATTGGCAGAGCAAATGCAGAGTTGATGAGGTCAAAGAGGCTGTTGTGTGAAATCTGCAGGCTGACGTTGCCGCTGTGAAGAGATGAAGCTCCTTCTACCTGAGCCATGTCATGAATATATTGACAGATTAGAGGCACCACCTGCAGGGGGTTAAAAAAAAAAAACCAAAAAAAACCCCATTTTAATACTAGAAACTAAACATGGGTTACAACAGTGCAGGGATGTGAGAAAAATGGAGGAAAGTATGTTACCTTGACAACAATAAGCTTCTTTTCCAAAGGTTTTCCATCAGGGAACTTTTCTCCGAAGCACATGTTGATGGTGTACTCTGGTGAGCTACCGTTGTTCTCCCTGAACTGTTTAACCTCTGAAACACACACAGACAGAAGCATCTGTTTCAGTTTGAACTTTATGCTTGCTTGCATCAAAACGAGCAATAATTAGGGATAGATTCACGCATACAGAGGAGAAGGTGGTCCGCATTTACCTCTCACAAATTTGTCAAAGTCCAGGAGCATTACCCTGGTGTTCTGGGGTAATTTTTGGGGGTTTGGATGAGCCACACTGGGATCACTGGTGCTGGCGAACACATGACATCTGTCCTGCCTCCGAGCATAGATGCCACTTTCATCCACCTCCAGGAACAAACCGCGCTCAATGCTGTTGAGTATGCGGTTGGTGTATTCAATCTAAGACAAAGAAGATTGTGATCAGAAAAGTACAAAAAGTCAGAATGCACTGTTCATGAACTTTAAAAGAATTTGGTTCCTTTTTCTACTCCTCCTTAATCGACACTAGTAGAGATGAGGTGAGTCAGGAAAGCTGCGCTTTTGTTTTGAATATTCAAAATAAGCTAAGATGAGAAGTCAAATCACATCTTCTGGGGTCTGTTCAAGGAAACCAGTTAGTTTATTTTGTTTTGTTTAGTTTTGTTTTGTATCGGTCACAATCAGTTTGTCCATTTCCAAAAAAAAAAGAACAATTAATCAACAAAAACAAAAAAAAGGCAGAAGCTTGTATGCCTAATAATGTAAACTTACAGGTAGCGTTACCTTAACATATACAAATACCAACAAAAACAAATGCACTACATACACAATGTGTGACTTTTATAAAGAAAATAATTAAGTTGCATATCTCCCAAAAATAAACTGATAAATCATCTTTTTAAATAGAAATAAAGAATTACAATTTTTACCTCATTTCTGAGTTTATTCCACAACTTCAGCAAACACCAGCTTGTCGAGAATTACTTTTGGCCTTTATATATATATATATATATATATATATATATATATATATATATATATATATATATATATTAGGGGTGGGAAAATCGTATCGAAAATTTGGAAATTGAGATTTTGTTGCTTCACAATTTTAAAATCGATTTTTTTTGTTAAATTGATTTTTTTTCCCAACTAAATGAAAATTTTATAATGGATTATTTTTGTCATTTTTGTTGTTTTTATTGATCTTTTTACTTGTCTTCTTGGGCGTTATAGCAGCAGAATGATGGTCTGGCTACTGTGTTGTTTTTTCCTCATTGAAATCAAGAAAAATGACGAGCAAAGAAAAAAGTTTTATACATTTATGTTGTTTTTAATCTACAAAAATCAGCAATATCGAAGAATTGTGAGAATTGCAATTTAAATTGTATCGGCACCCAAAAAATCGGAATCGAATCGAGACAATACATATATATATATATATACATACACACAGGCTCTTAACTTTTTGTCTTCTCCTTGCACGTTGTATCTGATTACTTTCTTTACTGTATACCATCTTTACGTAGCATCATAAATCCAGCTGATATGATGACGTACCTGTTTGTGGTCCAGGAGATCCTCTGTCGAGGGAAAGCAGATGTGATGGGTATTGAACTCAGGGACCTCTTGGTGGTAATGGAGCTGAAGACGATTGGCAATCAGCGTCCTCCTTAGAACTTCTCTTTTCCTGTAGTGGATAGAGATCTCCAGTTGACAGGGATGGGGAGTGTGTGAACCGAGTGTGTGAGGAGGATTTACTGTTTAGGAGAAAAAAAAAATCACAACATTAAAATCATTTTGCAAACCTTTCTTCAGGAAAATTGTTTCCTTTCCTGCAATTAAACATACCTTCTATGTAGGCTGGCTGACTCTCTGGTAAGACCTGTGGGAGGTTCTCTGCTGCAGGGGGATAATTTCCAACGACTGGCAGATCAGGCTGGACGTAGCTCTCTGTCCACAGCTGATCCTCTGCTTGACATTAAAATTAAGCTTCTTTTATTATACACTAAATAGAAACTATAGATAAATACTGTATTTATGGAGTGCAAATGATACCTGCTGGTTGGTTGCCGAGATCCAAGGCCATGAAGTCATTAAGCAAGTTGGTCTGTGGAGAAAATACAATTATATCAACACTGAAGCAGCTCTGTAAATCTTTGTAGCAGTCAAGCCGTTTAGCTGAAGTGAAAGTGTATTCTCGGCATCACAGCACCTCGCCTCCAGGGGGAACTTCCTCTACAGGAGAGCTGAAGATATCTGGAGTCATGTCAGAATCATCCTGGGAGTGCTGAGTTGAAGGGACTTCATAGTTGTCTGCATGTGGAGAAAACAGATGTTATTGTTTTTCTACCTCAGCGGCTCCACGTCTGAAAGTCTGGATTAAATGCCAGCCGTCTTACAGTCAGTGTTGATAATCTCATAGATTTTATGCGGGTTGTCTGGGTTCTTTGAATTGTCTTTTATCATCTTGAAGCGCATAGAGAGGTTATTCAGAGCACAGCGGAAGTTGGTTTTCCATCTTGCCTTGTTGTTGGGAAACTCGTTGATTTTTCCGCTGGCCACTGCCCAGGCCTGTGAACCACAGGCAGGTAGGGTGTTATCCAGGAGTAGCACATAAAGGGAAACTAGAGCTTTCCCTGTTGGGAAAACTTTATATTCTTTGTATTTTGGTGCAAAAATGTTCTTTATTCCTCCAACATTTTTCCTCACATAAAAAGTTCTTGATTACTTTATAGACTATAAACACTGCTTACATTAATCATTCACAAAGCTTTTATAAAAATAGAAGATCTCTGCGGGTGCTTATCCAGGCCTTTGCTATTCTTAATCTAAAACTAGTGTCTTCTTTGGCTCATGGAAAATGTGTGTGTGTGTGTGTGTCATAGTGTTGGCATTCTGTGATTGTTCCTCACATCAGCAGTTTGCAGAACGAGGTTCGAGGTTTCCTGTTTGATTCACATTCTCAGTCTGCTGTTTAGTTACACGTGTCAACAAAGCCAAATGACCTGCTTATCTAATCACACAGCCACATAAAAAAAACTTGGACTGCAGAGGCAAGTTCACTTGATCATTAAACTTACCCGAAATATTTTGTTGTCCTCGTCGTTGCAGTCCTTTCTGGAGTTGTGCTTCCAGGGAACTCTGAACTTGTTTTGCTCCACATAGCACAGCCCGGTGTATTGGCCCGTTTCCACTTGCTCTATAAGCCAGCTGGCAAACTGAGGCTTGGGAAGGCTGAGAGGAAACATGATAAATCAGAGCTGCTGCTAAATGAAACGCTTCACGAGAGGACAAAGGGGAAACAGACAAACCAGTTCTTAAGTGAAAGTCTTTTTTCTCTCTGCTGATGTTGAATAGTAAAGGAACTTATTTACTGAACATAAGAAAAGTAGCTGAATGGACACATTGGGAAACCAGCTATGACAGATATGAATTTAAATGGCTAAATGAGGAATACAATAAAAATGTCATACCTCTGCATTGCAACACCGACTTATTCCAGCTTATCTGGTTTCTTTGCTCAGCTGAATGCATTTATCTGCTCACAACAACTGTGACGTCTTGTGGGTTTCTGCTCCTCCTCCACTCCTCCCAGGACTTCCGGGTGAGTTTGATTCTTGCAGAAACAAAGCGCTGCTCTCTGATTCCTTGCGCCCAACAGGCAATCAAGCTGCTCCTGGTGACTAAACAAAACACACACTCTGCAGAAAAGAAGTGAAGGTTTGTCTCTTCGAGGGAAACTGAAACTCTTGAGCTTTTTTTATGATTACATCATCTGCATGTCATCATCAATCCTTAGATTAATGTTTAATATCATTGTTTTTCTCCACAATACCACAAATAAAACCACGTGCTCTGATTGGATGGTTCTTAGACTACAAATTTCTAATATAATATAGTGGACTGACATATCACCTGTGTTTAAATGCAACTTGTGACCTTTGGGTTTCTTCTTTAGACAAGGTGAAAAAGTTCCTGACGCAACTCCACCTGCTCAGACCAAATGTTACTTTTAGATCTTGACTGAAATAGTGTCCCTTGAAACCACCCAGTTCCAGTGAATGCAGACAAATAAATCCCCCTCCAAGCAAATGTCCCACACTAAGTTATTAGTTTTAGATATATTCATGAGTTGTCTGAGACTTTCAGGGTTTGAATCATGCAGGTGTGAATTTGTGTCATGAGACTGAATCAGAGAAAGTGGTTAAAAAGGGTGCAGAGGGGATGTCTCCATCACACAACCAGCCTCACTGAAAACTGCTGGGGTTTGCTGTTAGGTCCATACAAGGCATCATTTCCTCTTTTTGCCATATTGTAAATTCATGCTGCAAGTTCTTATTAACCCATCAATGCACAATCCCAACACAAAGGTAGGATTAGTGTGCATGCAGTGAAGATCATTAGAGTAAGCACGCTTCTTATTTCAATAGCATTTCAGGGGGAACTTTTTGCTTTTGCATCACTGTGTCCTAACCGCATGGTGTGTTAGTCGAGACACATTGTAAGGAATGTAGCTCACACACGCGCATAGCCCAGCAAATGTGTCAGGAATAGAGAAGTGATCCAACCTGTGATGGAGCGCTTCCCTTTTCCGGGTCAGTGGAAGTAAACTGCAGGCCTCTTAGAGGTGGAAACAGCCTTTCGGGGGAGCCACCGACAAGGGAGCCTTGTTATTGAAAAACCACAACAAAGGCCCACATCCTATTTAAAGGTTTTACTAAAATGCAGTACGAAATGCAAATGAACAATTAAGCTTTATTAATACGTGCTTTGGTGCAGAAGGTCGTGTACATGTGAGAAGTTTAAGTCTTCTTTAAGACAAAGCAAATATGTAAATGAGCCCTGAAGAGACAAACTTCCATTCTTTTTAAGCTTTTGGTGTTTTAAAGGGGGTTTTTGCAGGGAAATCTTACAACAGTCATTTTTCTCATTTACCTCCTCCTGATTTAGCTATCTTTGTTTCTTTTTCTCTCCACGTTCTCACACAGACTCATGCTCCAACTTGCATTCTTACTGACACTGAAAAAAGGTGCGTTGAAGTGTGGGCACCATGTGTGACAAAGAATCAGCTTCATTCTTGTAAACAGCCACACCTTTACCTGTGAACAAGGCTCTTGCAGGTTACAGCAACCTGCTATATTTGTATTTCTGTTTGGAAGAGAAAGCAAGATGCAAAAAATAATTACTTTTAATCACCTTATTGGTGTCATGTCTGCCAAACTGGAGGAATGTAGGTACTTTTTTGTAAATTACTAAAAAAGAGAGACAAATCTAACAGGCTAATAGTAACAAAGTGCCTCTAAATATACGGTTGATATCAAACTAGGTGGCTTTTTTAAATGCTTAAATAGGTCATAGGTTAGGGTTTAAGTGACTCAACAATCAAAAGCTCAAGAAAGACTGTAAGAAAGTTTGATTCCTTGAGAGCAAAATACAGAAGAAAAGCTGGCTGAAAACCTTAGCAAAGTTGTGTGTATCAAAACGTGAGTCTGGTCATGAAGGAAATCTGTAACCCGTTTCAAATACATGATTTCACAGATTTTCTTCAAGGTGACCGTGATGAAAAAAAAAATCAATATGTATGTTTTATATTTATCTGTTTGTTTTTGTAATGCTGTTAAATGGGAATCCTATAACGAAGCATTCATCTTACTAATATGAGACTCCCTGATCAGCAGCAGGATGCAGGAGATCTGGTCTAAGAGCAGAGGAGATGTCATCTTAGGACAGACCTTCCATAAAATATGGTAAGTCGAGGGGTTGAAAGGGTCTCCATGCGCCCCCTGCTGTTGACACAACAAGAAGTGTAAAAAGAACAACCTCAGAAGCTCAAAGTGGTTATTCACAAACAAACCAGCATAGAACTGGTGAAAACCAAATCAAGATGGTGCATTACACCAATAAAAACAGACTTTCAGGATGCATGTGAATACCTCTTTGGAATGATGACCTCTAAACCTCTACTAAATGATAATGCAGTGTGATAATTTTCACTCTCTAAAATTAAACAGAATAAAATCATTCAGTTTTTTTTAAACAGACTTTTTAGACAAGATCTTTATCCTAATAAATTATTTGGAATTCTACGTTCAGAAATATTGCCTTTTTGCTGTTTAACAGCAGCACAGTGGTTTCCTTTTCATCTTTACATTGAAAGCCTGAGCCTGGTGTGATTGATCTGTTGTAAATTAATGTATCGTTAGAAGTCGTTTTTTTTTTTTAATCGTTTTTTTTTTATAATTACACAGGTTTTCCAGTTTTTCAGGAATAAGTTCTGCTGACAGGATTGTTTATTGTGTGATAAATGTTCTAGAAACTGATGTGTCAACTTTCAGCATGACGTGAGATAAAATCAGTTACTGGTAATGACATTTTACGCAGTGTCTGAACATGTTTTAATCAAGGAGACGATGTATTCAGACTCTCACTTTGTCATCAGCATGTAACTCTTAATTCAGATGTGGAGGCAACAAGTGGTAAACACAAAGGGATAACACATAGATAAAACCGAGTGTGAAAGGTGTGGGAACCGATAATTATGAACCTCATTGGGGGTTTTTTTCCCAGAAGTTTTTGCATAATTAAAGAATAGTGTTAAGCATATGACATGCAAATGAATTTTAAAAAATGTTCAGTTTCTTCTTCCTCTTCTTTTAAAAGTGGTATAGTAGGATTAGACTGGAGTAGAAACCTTTCTTAAAGGATGGCAGCGTTCAAAACAGAAATCCCTTGTTGGCAGAACTCCCTCAGTCAGTCTGTTGTTGTTTCCTTAGACAAGACACTTCACCATACTTACTATAGAAGACATGTATTCTGTGGAGCACTATGCGCGAGTGTGTGGGCGTATACAAGTGTTAGTGCGTGCGTGTGTGGGCGCGGTTAGGTGTAAGTGCATGTTTTAAAAGGTACACTCTCACTTGGGGAAATGGTTTTTGGGAGAGGCAGCTGGGTAGCCGTAATTTTTGTTGACCGTTTTTCGCTTTTCTCCTTTGTAATTTGCTTTAGCCTTTTGTGTGTTTTCTTCAATATTATTCCGGTTTATTTTCTGTCAAGTCATCACAGCACGTTCTCTGTATATATAAAGCAACGCTGATCCCAATGAAAATAAACCATCTTAAAACGCAACTGGATCCAGCATATCTTTGGAAGGACGAAGCGCGTCACCAATATTACAGGACCCAACACCTCTCAGCGGCTATAGGAAAAGGACGCCGCAACACTTACCTTGCTGCTGCGTAAATGTGAGTGTTCAGCGGTGGTCAGAGAGGCCGTCGTTGCTGATTGGCTGCCAGGTTTGTGTAGCTGTGCTCCAGCTGTGGATCCAGATGTATAGTTGTCCTCAAAGTTTTTCACACGCTGTCATTAAAGAAAAGGCTGAATTTACAACAGTCACTCAAATAACTGGAGACTGGGAAAAGGAACAATAAATAAATCGTTGCTAAACTATAATTTAATGATATAAGACGCTGTTGTTTTTTGTTTTTGTTTATTTATTTAACTGAGTTGAAGAAAAAAACAAACAAACAAAAAAAAAAAAGTGTCAGTCCTGGACAAATTAGAGCACTTTTCAGATGAACAATGGGACGAAATACACTGCTCTAAAAAATAAAGGGAACACTAAAGTAATACGTTGTAGATCTAAATTAAATATTTTTTATTAAATACTTTGTTCTTTCCATAGTTGAATCTGCCGACAACAAAATCATGCAAAAATTATCAATGAAAATCAAATGTATCAACCCTTGGAGGTCTGGATTTGGAGTTCTACTCTAAATGAAAGTGGAAAAACACACTACAGGCTGATCCAACTTTGATGTAATGTCCTTTAAACAAGTCCAAATGAGGCTCAGTAGTGTGTGTGGCCTCCGTGTGCCTGTATGACCTCCCTACAACGCCTGGGCATGCTCCTGATGAGGCGGCGGATGTTCTCCTGAGGGATCTCCTCCCAGACCTGGACTAAAGCATCTGCCAACTCCTGGACAGTCTGTGGTGCAACTTGGCGTTGGTGGATGGAGCGAGACATGATGTCCCAGATGTGCTCAGCTCGATTCAGGTCTGGGGAACGGGTGGACCAGTCCATAACATCAATGCCTTCGTGTTGCAGGAACTGCTGACACACTCCAGCCACATGAGGTCTAGCATTGTCTTGCATTAGGAGGAACCCAGGGCCAACCGCACCAGCATATGGTCCCACAAGGGGTCCGAGGATCTCATCTCGGTACCTAATGGCAGTCAGGCTACCTCTGGCGAGCACATGGAGGGCTGTGCAGCCCTCCAAAGAAATGCCACCCCACACCATTACTGACCCACTGCCAAACCGGTCATACTGGAGGATGTTGCAGGCAGCAGAACGTTCTCTACGGCGTCTCCAGATTCTGTCACGTCTGTCACGTGTACTCAGTGTGAACCTGCTTTCATGTGAAGAGCACAGGGCGCCAGTGGAGAATTTGCCAATCTTGGTGGTCTCTGACAAATGCCAAAAGTCCTGCACGGTGTTGGGCTGTAAACACAACTCCCACCTGTGGACGTCGGGCCCTCATACCACCCTCATGGAGTCTGTTTCTGACTGTTGGAGCAGACACATGCACATTTGTAGCCTGCTGGAGCTCATCTTGCAGGAGGTAGCGGTCCTGCTGCTGGGTTGTTGACCTCCTACTGCCTCCTCCACCTCTCCTGATGTACTGGCCTGTCTCCTGGTAGCGCCTCCATGCTCTGGACACTACGTTGACAGACACAGCAAACCTGTGGACTCCGTCTCATGCTACCACTAGAGTGAAAGCACCGCCAGCATTCAAAAGAGACCAAAACAACAAGAAAGCATCGGAACTGAGAAGTGGTCTGTGGTCACCACCTGCAGAACCCCTCCTTTACTGGGTGTGTCTTGCCAATTGCCGATAAGTTCCACCTGTTTATTCCATTTGCACATCAGCATGTGAAATTGATTTTCAATGAGAGTTGCTTCCTAAGTGGACAGTTTGATTTCACAGAAGTGTGGTGGACTTGGAGTTACACTGTGTTGTTTAAGTGTTCCCTTTATTTTTTTTAAGCAGTGTACAGTCAGCAGGTGCAGAAGTCGGACTGACAGGAACAGAAAACACCTGACTGTAGTGGAAACATCAATGGATTGCTCAACAAAGTATTAGTTTATAAGTAATGTATATGTATTTATATCATATTTGTTTGCTTTTAAAAAATATTTCCACTGAACCAGAATTAGAAAATTATTTACTGATTTTTTTTCATCAAATATTCATTTATTAATCCTTTTGTCAATTTCAGCTTGTTTCACAGGCAGCTGATTTTTTTCCTTCTTTAATGAGAGGCTATGAATACATAAGACTGTCGCTCAACATCACCAAGTATGAATGAGAAGTGTATGAATAAAGGATTCACTGTGAGGAACTTTGGGTGCCTTGAGAAGTACTATATGATTCTAAATAATAATAATAATAATAATAATAATAATAATAATTGTTTATTTGGTTTCATATGTCACACTACAGCCGCATTACAAGACAGTCATTTGACAGAAGACAGACAGATTAAAACAAAGGCCCATACTGAAACCACATCCCATCAATATATTAACCAACAAAATAGGGCCAGTCTTTAGTGAATAACTTTGTATAAAGCAGTAAAAACAAAAGGAACAGGTTTTACTTTTGGACGTCTCTACTTAAATTACTTGTGAAGTCTTTTACTTGTTTAGACTGGGAGGGGTGGCGTTGTGAACTGGGGGGTTTCTAGAAACAAGCTGCCGGGTTGCCAGATGTAATTTCCTTGTTAGTTCACAAGAGGGCGCAAGAGTCCAGTCTTTGATTGCAGGACAGCGACCTTCACGTCCTCCTCAAGACTTTTCACTATTATTTTGACTTGGTGATGAAGAGCTATACATATTTAAAAGGTGTTATTATTTATCATATATAATGTTTTATTATAATTCACGACAGAAAAAAAGAGCAAAAAAAAAAACAAAAAACCAAACAAACTGACTTGAGTGAACCAAACTTAGACGGATGCGACTGACTGTCCACTCTGATGTGGTGCTGAAACGCTGCACAACAAACATAAGCTTCAGAATTGGGTTTGGGTTTTACCTGGGAACCTCGAAAGAGTAAAAAGAAAGAAAAAAAGAAGATGCAAAGCTAAATTAAATTTTGGCAGACTTGGCAGGCTGTTTTTACAGAAACAAAGTGGACGCGCAGAGCATCGAGCTTAGAGGTGAAGACTGCTTCATTTGCATAATTATAAACGCAGAACGTGCATTAAACTTCGAGCTTCGTAATTGCCAATTACTATCTGCTCAGAGACACGCTTGCAGTTGATTTTTCTTTGTGAATTTGTAGCCTAGATACAGCAGAGAGCGTCCTTGGTATTTGTGATTGTAAAGAGTTGAAGGAGAAAGATGACCAAGGGAGGGGGGGGCGACTGATAATTTGAAGACTTGCCAGGGGTACATTGTCAGATTCAAAAGGCAAACTATTCACTTTTTCATTCTCTCCCTTTCTCTTTCTCTGTCTTTTTCCACCCTTTCTTTCTTTTCGCACGGTCGCAGGCCGTTTGAATCCACCAATGGGCCTTCAACTTAGAGACATTGGAATGTAAATGAGCCCAGCGCGTGCTCCCGGCGCAGTGAAAGCTCGGGATTGTTTATTGAGCTCCCTGAGCCACGCGCCTGGCCCGGGGAAGGGGGGGGGGGGGGAGTCGGCGTGCAGAAGAATCACACAGCGGGGGCGGGGCCTCGCGACGAAGCGTGCGTCTCCAAAAAAGGGGTGGGTGGGGTGTGTGTTGGGGCGCGTGTTGAAAAAGAGGAGTGCTGCCAAAGTTTGGGTCAGATCGGCTCGTGGAGTAAGCAGTCAAGAGAGACTTGGACAACAGTTGGCCACACGGTCCCCACGCGAAAGACACGAGAGCTGTACACTGCCAAGCACTCCTTCTTCTTCTTCCTGTGCCACTGAGGCTGTTACGCGCCCCCTGCATCCATCACGCCAGAAGAAGTTTTAGTGAGATGGAAACTGCAACCATCACCACCACGCAGACAGCGTTCACCTTTGGACTAAGCGAGAGACGCGCAAGCATCACCCTGCACGCGCCGGCCCAGGACGCAGCGCCAGCTGTCCAGCCGAACCCCGGCGGCACCGACTACCAAAGCAAGAGCAAGGTGCTGAAGAGACAGCGCTCCAGCTCTCCGGAGCTCCTGCGCTGCAAGCGGCGTCTGAGCTTCAACGGCCTGGGCTACTCCATCCCGCAGCAGCAGCCGGTGGCCGTGGCCAGGCGGAACGAAAGGGAGAGGAACCGGGTGAAACAAGTCAACATGGGCTTCCAGACTCTGCGCCAGCATGTGCCAAACGGCGCTGCCAACAAGAAGATGAGCAAAGTGGAGACCCTGAGGTCTGCGGTGGAGTACATCCGGGCTTTGCAGCAGCTCCTTGACGAGCACGACGCCGTGTCGGCTGCGTTTCAGTGCGGGCTCCCATCCCCAACGCTCTCCAACAGCTACTCTGCCGACCCGGAGTCCCCTCACTCCACTTACTCATCAGATGAAGGTGGCTACGAGCCTCTAAGTTCCGAGGAGCAGGAACTGTTAGACTTCACGACCTGGTTTGACAGGTACTGATGCTGCGAACATCCAAACAACACACCGGCATCTGTGCGTAAAAAAAGCAGCTGACTTCTTCCAGAAATGCTGACTGAGACTAGATAACAGGGGACAGGTCAGTCTTCTGTCTCCGTGCGTGACGTGGTCTGTCGTCCCGCTCCCTGACCGGGGCTGCTTCTGAAGGAGCAAAGCAATAGTGAGAAAACAAGTGGGCGTTTGTGTGTGTGACAGTGAGAAAGAGAAAGAGAGGGAGCATCTTGTTGCATAGATCGTAAATAGACGCCCCCCACCCCCCAAAAGTCCAGCACAAGAAGGAGGGAGTTGGACTCAGCGACACGCGTGGGAGAGATGAACTGTTGATGTTTGAATAAGTGCAATTAATTCATCAGGCTCTGCAGAGATGGTGCTGAAGTTCCTCTGGATGTGTTTGATGGGAGTTTTCATCCATCCGGGACTGCCTTCCTCAGCTGGTGGAAGATGCAACGAGGATGATGCGTCAACAGACTGCTTGTGATGTACATTTCCCGCCCTTTCATAACAATAATGTATCATAAAAAAAAACGTATTGTCTTAACACGAATTCATATTTTTGTACACTGCAGGTCAAACACGTGTTTCCTACTGTTTACTGCCACTTTTCTGACAGTGTTTTGACTTGAGGAGCAGCTGTCAGCGAGCTGGCAGAAGGTGTGTGTGTGTGTGTGTGTGTGTGACTGGACAGCAATATCAAGGCTACCATGTGACAGATTGTAGTGTTTTCTTTTTGATAGGTGGTAAGGAGACATTTATTAATGTATGCACTTGTTCTCAGTTGTCCCCCTAGCCTAAAATGTAAATATTTGATTTTAACAGATATATTTTGTGTAAAACAGCTTTTATAAATAAAGATGGTCTATTTATATTATATGCCTTTGCAGTTGTTTGGTTCTTCAGCTGACATTGCATACATTTATAACCTGTGAGTGTGTGACAAGTGTGTGTTAGCGGTGAGGTTAGGCGGTAATTGAGCATACTGGTGAAGCTTCTCCTCCATTCAAAGCCCCTGCATGACCTTTTTCCGACTTAGTTGAGCACACAAGGAAAATTGCGCAGCTGGGTGAGCACTCAATAACCATTATTGACGCGCACCTTCCACTGCGCTTTGTCTGCATTCAGGGCGGGGGGGGGGGGGGGGGGATTAATATTACGTTTCATGCACTGCATTGTTTCTCTTGCATACTCTACCTTTAACCAATAGCCTGGAGCGGTGGGAGAGGAAAGGGAGGGGGCAGCGGCGGCGGGGGGCGGGGGCAATTCACTTCTCTCAAAGGGTATAGACACTTTGAAATATAGCCCGGGGAAAGTCAGCAAGACAATGAGACGGGTCAGAATTCTTATTGCCCGATTGAGATCAATCTAAATAAAACCCAGGGTTGTAGGCTAGTTGTATCCCCGACTGGGTTTTTCATGGAGCACACAGGCCAATCAAAAAGCCCATCTCCTGCGAAATGGGGAGCACAACACCCCATTGCGAGCACCATTGTGTGGCCTTTTGCGCCTCATTATGTGAATTATAGGAGATCTTTCATTGTAAATAAACACTGAAGGCAAATTCAGAGAGGCAGAACCAGAAATAACGAGTTTCATTCCACCTGGTGCGCGGCTGCAGAGGAGAATCTTAGTTCTTAAAGTTTGTTATTTAACATAAAAAGTGTGCCGAAGATACGATGGAAAGACACTGAGGCAGGTCAATGAAAGCATTAAAACGTTGGTTTCGTGGACTTAATCTCGCTGAGACAGGCTGAAAGATGGGCAAGATGTTTTCTTCTGCTTCTCCCTCCGCTTCTTTTTTCACCCCACCCTCCCCTTCTTCTCTCACACACAGCGAACCTGCAGGTGTGAGCCACGTGCCTGCACTCTGTGACAAAAGCTGAGGCCCTCCCATTGGTTAATGGCTCGCGCATGTGAGCTCTGTCAGGTGGAGGCAGTGACAAAATCAAACAAGTGATAAATGGCAATAATTACCCTCTGCATTATAACCTCCAACGTCACAGCGACACAGAAAAGACAAATCTTTGTGGGGTGCAAAAAAAAAAACAAAAAAAAACCCCCAAAAAAACACCCCGCTGCTCCATTATTATTCGGTTGAAATGCTGCTTCCAACGTCGTTCAGTGTCAGACAGAGGCCAGGGCACAAAGTGAAAATCAGTGCTTGTCTCATGTCCTCTTGAGATGGATATGCTATTCTCTGCTGGGCCTTGTAGGGAGGAGCAGGAGGGGGGGAATAGATTTATTCATGTCATTTTGCGCACGGGTAATTTTCTCTTTGACAATGCACGAGGGCTATGTTAATTTCAGCGCAGCTGACTATCCATCACAAGCAGCTCAGAAGAGTTTTTTCGTTGCGCAAAGAGAAGATCTATGCGCAAAATATGGAGACGCCAACTGTGCAAGTAATAAGACCAGAGCGCTGAGAGGTCATCTGTTGCTCTGACGCAGAAAGCTCGCTGGTTTTCAGTGTGTGCGTATGAATGGCAAACTAATGAACCACCCTGAGTGTCTTTCTTGCTTTTAAGAGTTGACCTTGTATCATAATGGGTGTAATTTCACAAGCAGAAGATGATTACGTGTTTTGGTTTTACTAACATAATTTTTTAAATGATCCTCATTACCTTTCACTTCACTTAAATATGCGCCTCAATTTTATTTATTCTGCCTAAAGTCTGCAGACATGATGCCATATAAACACTGCAACAATATGATTATAATTTGTTCTGTTTTGCTCTCTGGCAAAAAATAAAACCAATCAAAACACACACAGACACTTTTCCATGATATTCACTCAATACACTCTTTTTTTTTTTTTTTTTTTTTTTTTTTAGAGTTTAAGATTTTAATTGGAGCAAGAGTTGAACTAATGCAGGACTCTGAGGGAGTTTTAAAGCCCTTCATCCTGTTTAAGTTGACTCAGACACAAATCACGTTTTAAGATTTGATGTATTTATTTATTTTTGTCAAACTGACTGCAGAAGGGATGTAAATATAAACTATGCTGAGGATGTGAGAACTCAGGGGAGTTCATCTCTGAAACTGCAGCTTGGAGTCTTTTACATCAGAAGAGCAACAGATCCAGATAATGTGCCTCTGAACATGCAAGCTGCCACACAGTCCTTGCTTAATGTCTCTCACTCTTGATCTTAAAGACTCTTTTGATAATTCAAGCTAATATAAATTGAACTTTTTACACATACCTCAGGTTTTCATTCATTAAAAGCACAGAAAATCACCACTCATGAACCTATAGATTATGGTAAAGCATCTTGACAAGTTTACATGTCTAACCAGCAGCTAACTGGAATGCATCATACATGTGTTTCAGATTTTTAGCAGCGTCACACATGAAAACAACATAATTTTCTTTCAGATTTGCCGTATGGAAGTAAATCAGACGCAGAACCCTGAACAATGCTGAGTCACGTTAACATTTAAGCAGCTGGTTTCCAGGTGTTTATATTTAACATAGACTGAAAATGCATTGAGCTGATGTAGAATAGACATATTCCCGCAGACCTTCCCACTCTCTACGCTTCATACATACATGCACACAAACATGCACGCAGCAAGTAATGCGGCTGGTTCAGAGACTAATCTGTTGAGCCACTGCTGTGTAAAAAGTGAAAGAAAATTAGTCTCTCAGCAATTTTTTTGACAACTGGCAGCTTACATTAATTTATTTATTTACTTGGTTGACAGTATTGGTAAGGCCGCTTGCTTTTCTAACACAATAGCAAACACAACACTAAAAAGAAGTCTCATTTTAATGGTTGCAATTCAGCCTTGATACTTCCTTTGGGATTAACTTTAATCTGAATATTCATTTTCTTTTCTTTTCTTTTCTTTTTTTTTGCTTCGATTCCAGACAGAGCGCTTAAATAAATGTAACTCTAGTAATGTACAAAACAATGCTTATTACAAATACTAATACTGAGTGTATAGATTATGAGTATGAAAACACACAGCAAAGTAGTCTTCTGCATTCAAGGCTCCCTTTTGTGGTTCACCTGGTAAAAAACTCAGTCGGTCTGCCTTATCCAGCATCATAATTGATCCCTGAGACGCAACTCGTTCAGTGTTAATAGGGCCCAAGAGTTCTGTCTGATCATGGAGATGGTTGCAAACAGTTTTTTCTTCTGAGAGCATGAATTCCTCTGTGAGGCTGTTGGAGTGTTTCTGATCTGGGATGGACAAATCCAGCCAATTTTATTGGCTAAGTTGCTTTTATCATTTCCTCAGATGGCATAAATCTTTCCAGATCTTGTTAAGGAGTGAATATAGTTTTTCTGTCTTGATAGTGAATAATCTTTGCAATGACAAGCTTTGTTTTTTTGTTTTTGTTTTCCCCTCTTTTGGTTGTGGATGCAGCCAAAACTTTTCCCTCTCTGGGAACAATGAGATGGGGTGGAAATACTTTTATTTATCCCAGAAGGATATTGATGACTAAAAAAGTGACTAAACTGACTGAAAATACCTAAAAACAATGCTTAATGTTTGTAATTATATTCTGTTTTTTAAAGCAGGTGAGAATAAGAGGAAGACATGCTCAAAGTGCAGGATTTTTCCAGTTTCTGGAGTTCTTTCTGGACTTTTTTGCTTTTAAATTTCTCTGCTATATTTATGCGACTGGTCTAAACACAGCACCTTTTCTGTGCCAAAATGAGCTCACCACAATTCATTTTTGGAATTCTCTCAATGCAAGAAAATATCAGCAGGTCACTCCAGTGTGCTGGAAATCCTTCTTCCAGCCCCCTTAAAGTCTTACAAAATTCAAATCTCGTTCATGGCCGCCAAGTCACTTTTACTTTCTGACAAAAAAGTCACTCATTTGACTCTTGTTTTTTTTTCTTACCTCCAAAAGAAGAAACCTTTTTCTCTTCAGTTGAACAGCAAAGAGGAGTTTGAATGCGTGTTGAATGTATGCAGCTCACCACTTTTAACTGACACCTCTGTATGTGAGTGAATAGGCCTTAAACTTCAGACGACCTAGTGGAAGAAGAACCAAGCTCAGGCCTGAAGGATGGAAAGGATGGGAGAGGTAGGGATGTGTGGCTGGGTGGAGTGGTGGGGCTGTGATTTGCATGGGCCATTGTGCTGCACAAGTTTGGGTGCTTTTTTTTGGCTTGGGCCCTTTTGGCCATTTACTTCCACTCTGGCTGGCTGTGGCGAGCTGTGAATAGTCTCTGCTTGGAGGAGACACAAAGGCGCTTTTGTGCTACGGCTGCACCATATTCATCATGTAATGCCTGTAAGACAAATCTGATTGGACGTCTCTGTCACTTTGATGTGGGTCCAGAGTGCGAGTGGCCCTGAGATTGCTAACTTCACTCTCTATTGCCTATTCTACAGCATTGATATGGAGGGTGGAGGCCGTGGGGTGAGGAGAGGTGGCTTGGGGGGGGGGGGGGGGGGGGGGGGGGGGAGGATGAGGAGGGAAAAGAGCGAGCAGGCAGGGGGTAGTCCTCATTATTTGCAGGAGCAAATTCATAATAAATTTCCCCATTCGACAAAACCGGGTCGAGATGATTGACACTACTTTACGCCAGGCTGAACAAAAGGCCTGATTTGAGCAGAATACCAAATGAATGGGGCGAGCGTGGACTCAATTCAAACAATTTTAATCTCTCCCTGTCCTCCCTTATTTCTCCTCTCCTCCTCTCTCCCCCTTTCCCTCACTTACCCTCTTTTTTAAGTCCAACTCTCCTGCCTCTTTTGTCCAAACCATTCTCATTTTACAGGGTAATTCTACTCCAACGGATGTGCTAATTGTGCTGGGTTAAACTGGATGCTGGTGGACTCCTGTGATACAGAGCTTATTCTTGCCTAATGACTGTAATGATGGTTCAGAGCGACTGCAGCGTGTAGCCTGGAGTGGGCAGCTTGTGTAAAACTTGAGAGGGAGATGTTTTTTTCCTTTTGATTAATACAGGCTGTCAGGAAACGAGGAGCATGGTGACGCTTCTTGTTGCCTTTAGGTTAGGGGACGGGGCTGACAAATGAAAGCATTATAATCTACTAAATAGTTGCTTAAATCAGTGCATTTGAATGAAGAGTAAACTTAATTAATCTGCAGACAAATTAAACAAAAACATACTCTGAAACCAAGGGAACCAACTTTGAAATAGTGATTTGTTTTTTTGTGTGCATGGATGTGAATAGAAAATGTTACTGACACAGAAAGTAGTGCTGTTTTATAACTAAAAGGACAAAAAAGAATGGAGAATTAAACTTATTATATGAACAAGTGTCTGTTTTTGCAGAAGGAAGATTGCAAGTTATCTGTGAGCTGACATCTAGTGGTCAGTAGTGGAACTGCATTTTAAGCACTGGCGATGCTTTCAGCCGCTGTGTTGACAACTTGTAGTACATTTGTGCTAAATAAGATGATTTAGGTACCAATAAATCGCAGAGATCAGCTCTGAGCTCCTCATCCATTTCTCCCGTTCTTTGCTGATTCATGATAATAACATCAAATGTTAAATAAAAGAAAAAACAATGACTCCCTTTCAGTCATAAAACATATGTGTGTGGGCTTGTCATGTCTTTATCTTTGTGTGTATTTAAGAATCTTTTCATCAATGCCTCACCTGAAATCACTCAGCGATATGTTGTAATGTCTTAGCTCTTTGTGTAAGGGTGGGTTAGTGTGCAAAATTGATCATTGTCTTCTTGTCAAAGGTTGCACCTCCTTGCTTTGAAAAAACACTTTACTCTCTTCTTTTACAAGTTCTGTCCCCTCCCTGTACACACAAACACACGCATGCAACACACAGTCATGTCCCAGGGTCCTCAGCAGGCTGGAGCTTGCCCCTGGAGAACTTGTTCACAGTGACAAAACCCAGCTCCATCAGTCTCTGACATGTCTCGCCCTCAGCTTTAGAGCACATGCTTCGCTCGTCTATTGTCTGATTCAGACAGACAGTAGGACACTTAGATATTTTCTTTTATGCGTCTTCTGAATATCTCTGCACGACACAATGGATTCACCTTCTTTATGGCGTTAAAGCGGAGTGTACACTTGCCTCTGGTCATGAAAGGCTTGTGTGCAGGGACTTGAAATAGAAACATGAAAGCAGACGCAGGATTAGGCAGAGAAAAGAAAAGAAGTGCAGGTGGTTCAGTCATGTTAACCTACGGTCCTGCTTTGTCTTGTTTGTTTGACTTTGTTGCATTGTATTGACGGACCTAATATCCATATTTGGATATTATCTAATCCACATAATATTATAATTTCTCCATTTGATCTTGTTTTGATCCCCACCTTGCATTGTAGAAATCTGAATAAAATGAATGCTTTTAGCTTATTACAGTGTTCTTGTTTTCAGAAAATATCTTACTATGACTCTCATTGTGTTTATTTTTATGATTAGTAAGATAATAGACATATTTTATTACTGTGCGCAGTCCTAAAGTCAGCTATGTTTACTTTCCAGCTATAAATCTTCATCATGTTTTAAATCCGTATGAAGAAAATACTTGTATAAATACTGCACCAGCTTACTGTCTATGAAGTATGTTGGTTGTCTAGATATTCAAGGGTTGGATGGTCAGTTAGTTTTAGTTTATGCTGATATGTAAACATATATATGTACTTCAACAATTAAAAGAAAATTTAAGCAAAATAAAGTGCAATCATATGAAAAGGATTAACATCACGTAACTAAATACAGAAACGGTCGACAGCATGACAAATGTAAATATGAGAAATTGTATTATCTGTTTACAAGTGTACATTTCTACTGTCAGAAATAGGAAGCAGCTTTATGGGCACAAGATGAAACAAACAAAGCAACAACAAAAACAACCAAAGATTTAATGAAACATCTCTGAACTGATCAGCTTGATTTACAACATTATAAACACAACTGCATGAACTTCAATGAACTTATAATGTCTTTCTCTTTTCTCAATCCCACAAACTAAAATGTCTCAAAGTTTCTCTGGTTTGATTGTTTGTTTCTTATTGATAATCTCACATGACTCGTAGTGGTCTCCGTCTCCACAGTTCCCGGTGTGAGAAAAGCATTTTGGACAGATGATGCAGATGAACGATTTGTAATTTAATTTAGGCAATGTCATGCAGCTGCGCTTGAGTTTCTGCTCCATAACTTTAATGGCTTTAGTTTTTAAAAGTCATATTAATAATGGATGATTTAATATTGTGCAGTTTGTGCAGCATTACTGGGACCTTCAAGTTGAAAATTACTGGTGCAGTCAGCTGCTGCATCATAACAGAGAGGTCAGAGGTGAGAAATTAGTTTTCCTGCTGCAACACAAGTAAAGGAACTATTTGAGTTCATCAGTTAAACTAAGCTGAACTTGAAGTCATGATATTGAAGATGAAGAGAGTTTGGGAAGCCTTGTCTTGAGTTTATTCAGATTTAATTACATCGATTTGCTTTGAGAAGAGACATTTTGTTGAATTCTAAAGTGTACCAGAGCATGTCAGAAATCCCGAAAAGAAGAGATGCCATATTATCAGCATATCTACGTAGATGGCGGATATCAACATTAAGATACAATATCAGAAAGGATTTGTATTATTATTTTTTTTTTTTACCGTTTTTTAGAGACACAACATTTACACAGCATGCACATATTATATATCAAACTCTTCAGCTAAATCTCCTCTAAGTCAAAATGAAAAAATATGAGAAACATCAAGTTCAGTTTTTTAGATCATTTAGTTTGTTTGGCACAACTCGTTCTAAAAATATCCATATCGGTTGATATCAGTATTGGAAATTAAGAGTTGGACAAAATCTGTATTTTGTATATTGGTAAAAAAGCCAAAAAACTCTTCTCTAAGCATTTAACAGCAGATGGTTGTAGTGATTTAATGTACAACAGGGTGTGATATACTTTTTTTTTTTTTTAAACTCTTTGAAATGCAAATAAAAGCACAGGTAAACACTGGATACAACAATCTAATGGTTTTAATGTGAAAACAGACAAATTTCCAGCAAGACTAGCACAGACAATAAAAATCCATTAAAAACCCCCCCACAATTCTTTCATTTAAAACACATTAATCAAAATCACAATTCCTTCCATCAAAGCTCATTTAAGATGTATTTATAGAGGTCAACCCATAAAGACACAACCCATGAAAAATGATCAGATAGTCAATTTTTATTCATATGAGGTCCTTATATTTCCCTTAAAATGTAAATTAAAAGAGTGCCAACATTTTTTAGGGCTATTTACTATTTATTACAATGTGATATGTCAAATGGCTTAAATCTTCTGCCGTCTGGTGTCCAGTAAGGTCAGAGGACAAGAACTAGATTGTGTTCCACAGGATTTTGAGCAAAGTTTGTACCATAATATAATACCAAATGTCTCAGAAACTGTATGAATCACATATGTCCCACTGTGTTCTTATGGGTTAAGTGGAAAACTGGTCTTCTAAATCAAATCAAACTTTATTTATATCACATTTTTTAAGCCTGACTGGAGCACAAAGTACTTCATATTATGACAATAAGCAGTTTTTCTCATATTAAAAACAACAAAAGTAGTTACACACCAAAGGTTATCACAAAACAAATCAAAGCACACCAAGATTGTTCAACTAAATTTACACTCTTCAGTACTTCTGTTTAGTTCAACTTTTTACTTATTTTATTATATTATTTACAGAAACTGAGATGTAATGAGATTAGATAAAGAAATGAATGCCATTTGTTGCATTTGCTTACTCTGTGCATCTCAGCCTTTCTCACACACACACACAAACACACACACATAACATGATATATATTCACAGACAAATCCATAGTCCATTCCCTGCACCCACACACACTATTATCAGCAGATATGCTCTGGCTTATAGAGTCCTGCCCCTTCCCTGAAATAAGGTAGAGGATTAGTGAGCACCATTTAGGGATTCCTTTCAGCCCTCCGTTTCATTTCATTAGCTTGTGACCTCTCCAGTTAATTATTTTGATCTGGCCAAAGGCTTGGCCTGCTTTTGATTATCCTGACTGACTCACCGCCCCCATTAGAATGCACAATACTTAACACACCCATTGAGGGCAGGGAATAGCAGGAGTGAAAGGGAAAGAGGCGAGAAAAGAGAAAGATTGAAAGTGGCATTTACCAGTCAGCGCCGGAGGCTGCGTGGAAGGGAACCTGGTGATGGCTGGCTGGCTTCACACCCTCAGACTTTTTTGTCAGAATATGCTTTTGTCCCTCAGTGATGGAGTGGCTCTTCTCTTTAAAGGGCAAAATCACTGCAGTTTTATGCTGATTAGGTGAAAAGAAGAAGTGGAACAGGGAAAACACATTTTCTTCCTAAAAAAAATTAATTTGTTGGGTAAAAGTTTTCCTGAACGTTCCTCTCTTCTTCTTCTTCTTCTTCTTCTTCTCATCCACCTGCCCTGCTGTTGCTGCGCTAGCTGCCTGTATTTGTTCATCCTGTGGGTGTTTGCGAAGGGATAGCTTCCGTTTACCCACGGCCCCCCAGCTTCATATTGAACGCAAACACAATAAAATCTAAGCAGCTTGTGTTATTTAATGCCTTACAAGTGTGCCATCGGATGCGTTTCTCATCCTTCAACATGAAGGATGAAAAGTTTTGAAGGTGGAGCAAGCTAATGGTCGGGCTCGTCTTGTTTTCCTGTTTTTTTCTTTTTTTTTTAAACTGCTCACTAAGTCTGTTTTGTGCCTTGTATGCCTCGCCTTACTGGCAGCCCTGCAGGCCAGTTTGCTCTGTCTGGCTATGCATGTAAAGAGTGTCCCCGCTTTGTTCCAGCCTTTGGGCCTGCAGCCAACCTCTCCCATCAAGAACTTAAGCCATGCACACATGCACACTCGTGCACACACAGCACCCTGCTCACCCCTTTCTCACTCTCTTAAACAACTCTCCTCCTCTCTGCTGTGCTGCCCTCAAATTGCTCATAACAAAAAAGGAGGACAGAACCGCACAGACAAGAATCACTTTAAAAAAGCAGGTGTCCCCAACTTTTCAGCGCTCGCCGATTTCAAATGGAGACCCTTTAACCTTCATGCTTTTCTGGCTGGTGGCGGAGGTAGCCGGTCAGAAGCCTAATCAGTCTTGTCTGACAATACTGGGAGGTTGAGAGCTGTCAGTCCTGCTTTCAAACAAGGCTCCAATGAAGCCGTGGAAGGGGAACCCCTGATTGATTAGCGCCTCTTTATTGGAGTGTGTCTGTGTGTGTGAGAGAGAGTGTGTGTCTATAGGGCCCCTGCCAGAAAGCTTTATTTAAATCCAGACAGATAAAGTGCTATGATTATAACTTTTTCTTTCTGCTGGCAGGTTAAAGCTGACAGAGAGGGTTCTTATGGCTCACTTCACCCTCTCAATCTCCTAAAGAGAGATTATTGCTGGCTTTCAAAAGCCAGGACCAGTCAGGCTCATCAGAGGGGCTTTGTAGACCAGAAACACAGGACCAGGTCCAGAGCAGGACTCAGAAAACAAGGCTGGAGGACTGATATGAAGACAAGTCACTGTAATCCCATTTCAGCCTTGGAGATGCATGAATTCTAAAGAGTTTGTGTAAAACTGCATTTTATATACAGGAAGTAAAAGGTTAGTTCAGATCTATTAAACAAGATCACACATTTCAGCTAAGTGTATGTGATCCTGTGTGGTCATGTTTGTAGGAGGTCTTCCATCTCTTTTCCACTTACTCTATCTGTTTTTACCAGGTCAGCCGCTATCAGTTGGTCTACTGTCCCCTTAGCCTGTGTCTTACCTCTATTGTTCAATGACACCTCCTATCTGTGGCCATTTTTAGAAGTGTGTGTATGCGTGTGTACTCACCTGCTCTGTGGCAGGTTTACCTCACAGTTGGTCCATTTTACCTGACAAATTTCATTTGTAGATTTGATTTTATTGCCCTTGCTTTAAGATAAGAAGGTAAACAGGTTGAGGTTTGGTGAATAAGGCAGCGGTTTCACACGTGGGTGGAGAAAGTAATTAGACTCAATTAACAAATGGTTTAAAGTCGATAAAGGGAAATTTTATTTGCTGTAAAATGGTAAATGATGCTATAGCCACCTTGGGGGGACGGATTTGTTTTGGTGGTCTGTAATAAAATGAATGACAGGAAGCGTCAGAAGCAGCATGCTGATAAGAAGAAAATAAAAAATTGAAAGTAAAACAAAAACTCATTCTAGCTCCCTTTGCCTCAGTAGAAGGTAAAGTTTTTACAGGAGTAACTATGTCAAGCCACTTTTTCAAAAAAGATGTCTATTTTATTTAAATGTAAGCTCTATGTGGAGCAACTGCAGATTCTGAGCTCCCAGTAGAAGTTGCTGTTTACTGGCATAACGTAGCCGTTGTATTCGCAGGAATGTGACGCAGTGGATTTGATTCTCTTTTTTTTTTTGCTTTGAATTCAAACAAAAACCTTTCCACACATGCAGTTTTAAAGTGAAAATTCCTCTTTGCAGAGAGTTTCAGACCGACAACAGATCAGTCCAGTCCCAGTGCCCTCTTCTTCCTCAGCTGTGGCTCTGTGTGCAGAAAGTGGTTCTGCATTGTTTTCTTCTAGTTAATGTTAGTGCTTGTTTTCAAGTGTACATCATTTTTTCTTCTTCTGTGAGGTTGTCTTACTTTGAGATTTAGTGGTTTAGTCTCAGGTGTGTGATTTTACTAATGTCATGAACTGCATTTGTTTTGTTTTTTTTAACGAATACATTAGGATTTTTTTTTTTAGATGATTGTAGTCCCTTTTTTAATTTTAGGGAGTCTCTGTGAGATCTGGCCAGGGCAGCAGATGAAAATGACTATTTTTGAAAAATCTGCCATGTTTAGAAGCTGTCTCGGTTTTCAATGAGGTCCCTGTCGAATGAAATAAAGAAAATAATAAAATAAAATAAAAAAATTAAATACTATACATATTGTACTAAAAATCACACACCTATTAAATCCAGGTAAAGTTCCAACTAATTGTAATTTTTAAGCTTCATCTTCCTTATTCTTCCTTTATCTTTTGTTTTTTAAAACGTAAATTATGCTTCTTATTTTCTGCTGTGCAATGATATTTGAAAGCACTTTGAATCACCCTGTCATTAAGTTGTGCTCTACAAATAAACTTTCCTTATCTAAAATCCCAACAAACCTTTCTTGATTTATGCTGATGCAGTCTTTTTTCAACAGACATTAATATTTCAGGATATAATTTGGAGTATAATTCTGTATTTTAGGTTTTTATCAGCTACTAATGAATGCCACTGACGGTTTTTGACGCAGTGCTGTGTTGAATAAAACTGACTGGAAATCAAACTTAACTTAAATCCTCTGTAATGATTTATTTAATGACACGTTCAGATATAAATATGCAACCTCTTCCAATATTTCTTTGAGGAAAATAGTAAATTCATTGTCTCAGACATTTGCTGACAAAAAAAGTCTTTTCTTTTCAGAGTCAGCTTAATGAAACAAAGTAAAAAAAATAAATTTTTATTTGCATTTTTAACTTTTTTATTTGAGGTTGTAGATTCTTTTACTTTCTGTGTTCAATCTGTTCAGGAATCATCTGAATATTATGACAGTTTATTTGCTCTGACCTGTGACACAGACAACACAGGTTTCCCCCTCAGGTTACCCCGAGGTTCTTGAACCACACGCTCCTGTGGTACCGACAGAACAAATCCCACTTACTGTCACTCCTAAATGCTTACAGAGTTTTTGTCTGATCCTTCACATAGCTCAAAGCTCTGAGGGATGTTTGCTCTCATGTCAATAATTTATGACTTTGTAAGTATTTTTTCTTTCAACTTGGTCCAAACTTATCAGGTTGGTGAAGTTTTGAGATGAAACTAACCGTCACGGCCAACATAAAGAGTCAGGAAGACCCACCTATGAAATGAATTGCTGTCTCTTTTTGAGTCTTTGCTGCCGTGGGCTAACAGTTTTTGGCTCTTGTTCTTTGTGAGTGGGTAAGACAGGCAGCCATCGTCATCTGACATTTAAGATTAACAAAAAATAAGAGTGTAATTTAAAGACTTTGAAGTGTGCAAGAGATTAGCATCTCACATAACACAGAGCACTTGAACATATCCATGACTGCAACTGATCCAGAGAGTGTCGGCATATTTTAAGCTTGAGATGTCTTTTATTTTGCTGTTGACTCAATGAGGGGAATGCCAATCTTTTCTTGAAAAGTTACAAAGACAGAAAGGAGCAGAAAGAAACTGAGTTGTGACTCACTGCCTTCATTGCATTATAATATTGCTTCAAAATAAGCATAAACAGGGTGTGAGTTTTGTGCATATGAGTGGCTTTGCAAGGCGTGTGGCAACATGTCTGCTTTTTCTCCATTACTCAAAGCTTGTTAGATAAGAGTTTAATTCTCACACTTTCCTCTTTATGTCCCATCCAGGTTCATGGCCTCCTCAGATAGACAGGATTCACAGGTATCCATTTCAAACACCTACATCTGCTTAAACATTAACCATGTCAGCTATAAGTGAATAAATGCACAGGTCTTCACATATCCACTCTATCAGTCAAACACACACACACACACACACACACACACACACACACACACACACACACACACACACACACACACACACACACACACACACACACACACCTGTGAATTGCATGACTTTTAGTTAGAGGGGAAAAATTCCAACATGAGCCCATTTATCAGGTGGAGAAGCTCCGCGATTAGATGTTGGTGATAAAGATTTTAAGTCAACATCCCACCAGGTGTTGAGTGTGTTTTTACTGCACAGAAGTTACTCCACTCCAGGGTTTGCAGCGGGTAATAAAGGACAAAACGAGTTTCTCTTCATCCCTCCTTCAACCTGCATTCCTCTCATCTGGACGGAGTTCATGCTAGGCCACTAAAACAAATGCATCTGAATCAGTCGCAAGTGTTAAGGTGCCCATTTTTATGCATCATTATACAGTTTTTGTTGAGTAGACAAGATGGATTTGTAGCAAACTTATATAATTTCTTTTCATCAATAGTTGTAAACAGAAAATAAAGTAAATTTTAGCTTTAAGACAGACGGTGAAATGAGTCAAATATGCATTTGGTAAAAGCTGCATCATTACTGTATTTTATAGTTTATTTTACAGGGACGGTGTAGAATTACATAATTGCACCAGACTTAGCTAAGAGCTAAAGTTGTATCTGCAGTCTCTGGGATAGCAAACAGGCGACAGTAAAGACATTAAAGACATTACATAAAACAGAAGATGGAGAGACGTGACATTGGTCAACATAGAAAAACATTGCTTTGTAATTCTAAAATGCTCATATTTCTTCATCTCAATGTTAATAAAAAATAGTGTTAGGATATAAATACCTCATAAAATGATTTTCTATTCCCAGCAGAATATAGAAAACACCTAAAACATTTTCTTTCTGTTTGCAGGCAGGTTTTAAAGGCTGCAGAATCTTTACCTCTGACAGACTTTGCTTCGCTAAGGAACTCCATCATTATACCAAATCATTTTACTGACTTGTTCTAACCTGATAAGTTGCATTTTCCATGAAATAGTAAAATCTCGGTCCTGGGATGGACTGGCGACCTGTCCAGGATGTACCCTACTTTTTGCCCAAAACCCTGCAACCCTGAAGAAAATGGATGGATGTATAGTAAAATCTCTTATTTTCACCGCTTGACATATTTTCTATGTTCTGTTCTGAATCAAACAGGTCCTGCTTGTGTGCTCGGCCTTGCATGTTCATTAAGGGTTGGGATGCTGAGCTGCCTTGTGGAAGATAGTGCTGGTTTGAGATTCATCCTTCCTGATATTGTCAAACATCATTGGACTTTATTATTTCTCTCCCACTCACAATTCTTTCCATTTCCACTACACTTTTACCTGCACATGGTAAATGTCAGGTGCAAAATGAGTTAGGATTGGAATCAGAGAACGTGGTGAAGTATACGTGTTACAAAATACATGGTTAGATGGTGGTTGTTTCCTTGACAGCATTATAGTTAATGTGGTGATGAAAGGATATCTTTATTTAGTTTCATCCTCTTTTTGAAACAATAAACCCCTTTGGGCACTTATTAAAATATTTTGAAATGAACATTTTCATCCAAAAGAATAATATTAATAATAATATTAGAGGACATTACAAGACTTTAATAATGTGTAAAATAAGTAAATCTCTACAGTAGTAAGTGGTCAGATTTTTTTCTTCATAAAGAATCTCAGTGAAAAAGCTGTGGTGTAGCCTGATGACTGATGCAGAGAAATCATTGTGTTCTATGAGTTTATGGACTATCGTGCAGAAGTGTTTTGTGTTTCCAATGAAGCATACAAACATGGTCCTTCTTCTATAAAAGAGTTAAAGACCCTGCCTCCACGTGTGTAAAGTATAAATGATTGATGTGATTTTAGGGGTCAGTTTATATCCACGCTGTTTTCAGGCTGGATAGCTCATAAAACCTGTGGAGGGGTGAAAAGATGAGGGAATGTGATGCCTCGGAGGAACCAAGCATACAGTGTTTCTCATGCTGTGACAGGTTCTAACTCAGACTCTACTGCACATTTCTTACCATTTATAATGCTATTTAGACTTCAAACTGTTGTGATGCGACACTGCCTGGTTGAGGCAGATTTATCTGAACCAATTTATAGAAATCAGTGCAGCAGGTCACCAAATGAGAGCTGATGTACTCCAGTGGTTGATGCAAACACGTGTGGCTCTTTGACCTGGAGGCATCTGGTATGACTGCAGTGATAAGTAATCTACTTGTAGACGCAGGAATGTGTGATGTGCTTTCACCTCAACCGGGGGGGGGTCTACATTAACTCATGTCAAAGACAGCAGCACAGACCAACACCAGCAACAGTAGCATGTTTGCAACCTCCCAGCGTGGGACATCCAGCATTACGAGATCCACCTACTAAAGCAAGCCACTCCATCAGACTGTGACAGGGAGGAAGCCACAGGCTGTGGAAATTAACTAAGTTAGCCATTCAGATGCTATTCTTTGCAGAGGAAGCCAGGCAGAGAGAATCTGTTCCATTTGTTCCCTGATCAATCAAAGTCCATTCCTGGCTGTCTTTATGGTTTGGCATCAGGGAATTAGGTTGGATTGTCCTCCGATTGATCCATTCCTGTGATAGTTTCATCTCAATGGACAACAAAAGAATACCAGTTGGTTTTACTGCAGGGATTCTTTACTATTTTTTTTTAACAAACACAGATGGAGGGACAGCACGGATTTCAAGCTTTTGTTTCATGGTGGGAAGGTTGTCTTGCATCTCTTGCCAACTGGGACCAGTTACGTCAAGAATAGTCCAGCAGATTCATCCTGTTTCATTCAGGATTTTTTTTTTTTTTAAATGTTTTTTTGGCTCAAATCAAACTCATGCTATATGAAATCAAGCGCTATAAGTTATGTTATAAATTATGCAGGGGTTTTCTGTCTCTCCCATCACTCTAAGCAAAAAAACACAACTAGAACATAAAGTTAAACTCTCCTTTTTCATCCAGACTTCCACTTCCTCATCTGTTCCTCCCAAATTCATGTAAGTAAAAATAGTAGAAAGCAAAAAAACAGACACAAATTCTGAATCTTGGTTGATTTGTAAATAGCGAAGATGCATCTTTAATAACCCCTTACAGATAGCACAAGGTCAAGAGAGAAAACAGAAATATGATAAAGCAAAGAGGAACCAGTCGTTGGTAGCCTGGTGTGCTGCCACAGTTTGCTTAATGTTAAACCAATAAGATAATAGGGGGGCCATGCTGTCTGGACAACTTGGAGATAGAGGTTGGACCAAGGGACTGTATGGCGTGTGGTCTCTTTTCCTGTATCTGTGGCTCTGATTTCAGTTAGATAGTGCAGCCAGTGTGTGTGTAAGTGTGTTTGCTCTTGGTTAAAAGATTGTGTTTACAGCCACCCCTCGTTGGCAGGTGTCACTTTCAAGTTGCCTGGTGAACTTTGCTTGTCATCTTTGGCTGATCCTCTAAAATCACAATCAGACACACCTTTCTTCTTGAGACAGTTTGGATGAAGTGACGTGAAAAGAGGAAGTGGGAAATAACTAAAACTATACAAGCAAAAAAAAAAAAAGATGATTCTACAGGAGGAAATGTTCAATTCAATTCAATTCAACTTTATTTATATAGCGTCAAATCACGGCAATGCCATCTCAAGACGCTTTACAGAAAGGAAAAAAAAAAACCATAATGAAAGCAAATTCATAATAACCTATATAAGAAAACCAACAGATTGAGTTGGAGGCTCCAACTCATGTTGCGCTCTGAAAGAGGTTAGAGAAACAGAGACCTGCTGTATTATCTCCCTGCCAACTATTTCACCACGCTTCTTCCCAAAGCCTCCGGTTACTTTTTTCCGCTGCATTTGTTCGCTTTGGGGAAGCTCCTGTGTGGCTGAGCGAGTGGGGACTTGCTAATTTGTGACCGAAGGATGACGGTCAGATTTCGAAGGAGAAATTTGGTTCATGTCCACAGGGAGCAGAGTCACCTTTACAAACATGAAGAAGAAGACAAGTGGAAATGAGGAGGACTTTTATTCTTGGCCAGTACAAGAGTAGCTGAAGTTGTTTTACCGTAAAGATAAGACACATATTAAACATTATTCTTAGCATATAGTGTGTTTGGAGTATTTCATAATAAAAAAAATCTGTTGATCGAACTTTCTCATTGGTCTAAAAATGTTTTTTCATGCATCCAACCACCAGTTGAGTTACAAAGAGAAATGAAGTGAACGACCCTCACCGTGTCTCCCCGAGGCACTGGTGCACAAACACACACAAGCACACACTTACTCAAACACACCCTTGTCTTTCCTCAAACATAGTGGGATTTTACTTTGCTGTGCTGGCAAATTAAGATTCTCAAGTACTAAAACAATTTTCCGTTTGGAAGATGGAACACAGGTCTTTGTTTATCCTCTGCTTCATTCAATTACCCCCTCTTTGGTTTGTTTAACATTTCATTCTCATGATCTAATTTTTCATTTGGTTGCTCTTCAGATCTGTAAATTAATGCCTCAGCTGAGCACAGAGGCTGCATGTGGTGCAGAATTCATTAAGCCCGCTTGTCCTCTGCGCGTGTATGCACACACATCACATAACTACGGGATCCCCAGAAAGGATCTGCATGAGTGTGTGTGTGCGTGCATGCAGGTGTGATGCTACGGTGAAAGGCACCATCTGTTCCATGTGACAGTAATGAAGTGAGGGGCATTGTGGTACAAAGCTTCAGACCCATTCATTACAGCTGTAGGCGGGCCAAGCATATTCCCTCTGTCTTATAGGGGATACCTCCACACACACACACACACACACACACACACACGCATACTGCAACCCAAAACATAAGCGTATGCTTCCATTTAGTTTTTGTCTGAATGGTGCATAAATGCAAACACTTGTAGAACAGTTATTCTGAGCAACAAAAATGTGAGTAACAAGTCAACTCTGCATGACCAGATCACGTTGCATCCTGAGTGAGCTTTCATTTGCTTATTATCTATCACAACGTACCGTTATGACTCATTTACTTGCTGAACCGTTGTGGAAAGTCCTGCAGTTTGTGTGTGGTTATCTGGAATTCACAATCTTGGTTCCATGATGTAGCATCGCTTGGATATAAACACACAGAGGTAAAATTCCCCTTGCAAAACTAGTTTGATCATAATTTTCTTTCAGAGTGAATTTAGTCATAGTTCTTTTGCTTTATTACATTTATATTATTCTTTTTTTTCTCCCTTCTTCCTTGTATGTTTTAACAGAGCTGTTGTCTCTTCACTCTCTCCTTATGACATCTTTGTTAAACAACACATTATATAAACTGTGCATGTCTTAGTCATGAGTCACATAAGCATAAATTCTGAGGTGTTGTGCAATTAAATTAATATAAAGATTCTAAGGTTGATTAAATTGTCCCCAAACAGTTACTGGTTTGTGGACTAGTTCATTTTTGGTCTCAGTTGTGTTTATTTAGATTTTTTCCTTTTTGATTAACTGGACACAAAATCAAAAGGAAATCCATGATCCTAACCAGCTTGATACACAGCTCACCTGCTTGTTGCTCTCACTTAACTTATCAACTTCTTAAGCGCTTCAGGTATACTGCATGATCTATTCACACAGTACACTGGTATATTTTTATAACTGGATCGTAAAAAAAAAAAGAAAAAAAAAGAAAATATAAGTACATAAATAAATAGATAAATTAATAAATTAATAACTAAATAGATAAATAAATAAATTAATAAATACACAGATAAATAAATAAATAATGAATAAACAACAGACAAATATTAAATAAATAAATAAATAAATAAATAAATAAAAATGACTAAACATTTCTCATCTGCAAAGCACCATCTGAACTCTCCAGCCATGTGGAAAAATGTAATGCACAGCCAGAACAAGTTCTGCAGTAATGCACACAGTATTCAGTCATATACTTGGTAACAGTAAAGCCTGCAAACATGTAAAAAAAGACCTGTAAAGAAAGCAATGAGCAGCACTTTCAGCTCAATTACAAGAAAATCTAAATGTCTTTATTATAGCCAGATTTGTTTTAAAGCTCAAAAGGAACTAGTTAAAAATGTGCTTGCATGTGCCTGACTGGTTAAAGTAGATTACAAAAATAGTTTTACACAAACACAGAGTAAACTAAACCAACGTCAGACTTTTCTGAGCTCATTTTTACTCCTGACAGTCTGTTAGAGCATAGAGTGTTTTTGATGCTGCTTTGAAGAAAAGACGATCTTTAGCGGTTTGTTTTCTGCCTGTTTACTCATCTCGAGCCCTATTGGGCCAGTTTTTATTGGCTTGTCAGCTTGCTTTTTCTATATATGTTTGTTCGTGCAAACATACTGGCCTGGTTAAGATAAATTATGCCAAGTCTGAAAGTACCATCAAACATGCCTGGTCTCTCAGAAATCCATGGCATGACAATGACCTCTTAACACAGTAGCTTCTCCTGCATTGCCATGGTAACGGTAGGTTGCACCCCGGGCCATGTTGGTAAAAAGAAATTTTATTTGTATTTGACTCACTGAACCAAAATACAGTGAAAATTAATATTTTTCAAGAGAGATTGGACAAACCATCTTTTATTAAAGTGTCATGTTCATGTGGGGCCATTAAGGGTTAAATTTGGGCTGCAGATAAGCATTCAACATGGATCTGTCCACAGTTTCCACAGTGGTCTCACTTGTGTTTACTCATTTGGATTTCAGGTTGGTTCTGACTGGGTTTCATCTGGGACCCAACTTGGGGCCCACATGGGCATTTAAATTTGTCCTGTTTATGCCCATGTCCACTTAGCAGATTTACATCCCTAATGGGGCTCATACAGCCAACCCACATGGGCTTCATACATCCAGTCTGTGTAACTGAAACTACATGGGACCTGCAAAATTTACCCAGTTGCCCACTCAGTACCCACATAGCCCATTTTTAACTCTTAAAGACCCCACATGGACATGCTGACTGGGATTGTTTGTTATTTCATTAACTTAAGAGTTCTGCAAAATTCTGCTTCTTTTCTGGTCAGGTGGCAGTCACTGACAGCAAAAAGAAAGTGTCCAGATAGGGGTGTCCAGCTCCAGTATCCGAGGGCCACAATCCTGCAGGTTTTCCATGTATCCCTGTTCCACACACACACCTGATCCAAATTAAGCAGTCATTGCACTGAACTTCATCGGCTGTTAGAAACATTTAATGAAAGACAGGTGTGTTGGAATAGGGACACATGGAAAACCTGCAGAACAGCGGTCCTCGAGGACTGACTTTGGACACCCCTGTCCTAAGATGTGATTCAGAGATCAACTTAATAATGGAAGAATGAAGTCTGCTCCAATATTTATTTTAATTTGTGCAGGAGAACAAAAGATTTCTAAAAAATGTACTTAAAAAATGTTTTTCTTTGTCTAGAATTGATGTACTCCTGAAGTTAGTGGAAAAAGAGCCAGTCATACAGTTCAAACCACATTTAAAGATGTTTTCTACTTATTTAAATGATCGGTGTCTTTTCAGATTTAACACTATCACTCAAAAGAAATTTAAAAAGAGGCAAAGTCTATTAACTTAAACCTAAAAAAACGTCAGACACATCAGAAGTACCCTAACAGAGAGCCATGCAAACTTATTTCCTTTACTGTTTAACCCTTTGTCACGCAAGTTGTGTCTGATTAGCTGATCACTTGTCTGTCCTCAAATCCACAGGATGCCATAAAAAGCAATCAAAGTACTTAATAAGAAACATATTTCTTTTCACCTTTGTTGTATTTTAGTAAACAACATGTTGATGTGAAACAAACATGCTTGATTTAACTGTCTGTTTAAGATATAAGGTACTGCATGGTCTTGCATCTCCCTCATCTATGGAATATATGAAGCATAATATAAGTTTTAATACCGAAAACAACAAGTGAGCCTCCGCTAGAGGAGACATGGCAAAAACATGACGGCATACAATGTTCAGACAGGTATGGTGACGTATGAAACGGCCCGCTACTAACAGTGTGAAATGTCCCCGCATAAAGCGGTTGCAAAGCTAAACTGAAAAACTGGTTACAGTCAAACTAAGAGTCACTGAGAAACACAGAAATAATGTCATGATATAGTAGTATAAATATATGAATAACTAAAGCTTGTATGTGTTTATTGAATGTCACTTTGTGTGCATGTATGTGGGTCAATTAAAAGAAGATACAGTATTTCTTTTCATCTAGGTTATATTTTAAACCCTGCTTCATCCTCCAGAGACAATGTCTAAAAACAAGCCTTTGGCTGTTTACAAAACATGTAATGTTCATTAAACTTTACTGTCCCTTGGAAATAAACTTGAAATGCAGAAAAAACATAAAGAATAAAAATAGAAAATTTATCCAAGACAAATTAGTATAGAAACGCCACCTTTGGGTTAAAAAGAACAAACAAAGCAAAAAGGTTTCTGTGCTTCAGTTTGACCAGTACTGTGTTGATCCCAGAAGGTGTATAATTAATGCCATTATTGGCTTTATCTTTAAAGTTGACTAAAAAAAAAGAATAAAAAAAGAAAAAAAAAACATAATAAGCAAAAATGTAGTTTTATGATCTTTAATTATTAGAATTATTTTAACAAACTGAACACCGAAAAAGTGACGTAATAAATAGATAATTTCTTGTTCCTGGAAGTAAACTAGATGCATTTTTCTGTGTGTTTCATGTCTGAATAAACTGACTAAACAAGATGTTGCACAATGCCTGCGGCTTGACTTCTTAAAAAGTTGTGTAAGCTGGCATGAAAAAATACTTTTCATTGGCACTTCTCTCTATTTTATGTCTCATAAATTCAGCCACACAATCGGCGTCCAAGTCATACTGTCCAGCCTTTTTATGTTTATTCGCTAAACACAAAGATAAATGTACCACAGCATAAATACAGATCGAAGCCAGTTTTTTAACAGCCGTGAAATCTCAGCGGTCATTTATCCAAAGACTGGAACACGCTGCTGATGTTTTTATGATTATTGTGTAAAAACTGTAGTAAATGATAAAGCTTTAAGTGCATTTTATACCAAATGACAGCCCCCATGATTAATTAGGATATGTTTTTAGCACTTTTAAACCCACTGGTCTATACAGAAAACTAGTCCTCTTTCATCCCTACACTGCAGTGCCTGATCTATTAGACAAACCAAGACAGGCCTCATCTCTGTGCAAATGATTAGAATCGTTGTTTAAACATTGACATCAGCTGGAAGCGCTTCATTCCCAGCGCTGTTCAAACCAGACAGGCTTTCCCCAATGCCACTGACACTAATATTGACTCTCATAGCCTAATCCCTCAACGTCTTGCCTTGTCTAAAAACTGAATGCTGTCATTAAACAGCCCATTTATCATATTTTCAGACGCTCACTGGAGGTGTCTTCTGTGTGTATCCTACACTCCCGCCTGCCGCTGCCCGCTGATTGTTCACTGACTGCACAGTCCAATGCCAATGCGCACTTTGAGCTTTGTTGTTCAGCTCTAGACACCCCCTCCCCGCCACCACCACTGCCACCCCACCATGCTCAGCATCTCTCTAACGCACATACAATGAGGCTCATTCTCTCCACTTGTTGCCCTCTCCCTGCATGAGTTGCTTGTGTGTCCTCCATCTTTACACTATATCAACAAATGCTCTGTGCATAACTGCCCTCTGTGACCCCCAGACTGAGGAAACTCCCTTCATCTGCCGCCCACACACAACAACACACACATTTACATACTATTGTCACCACACATGATTGAGTTTGTGTTACTGTGTGTGTTTGTTTGGATGTGATGTATGAATGTGGGTTTCCTGTGTGGACTTTTTCTCTCCAAACTCACTGTGAAGTGTTGGCTGACTTGTTCTGTGCAGGTTGACCCCTCCCATCGTTTTGAATGCCCCCTATTTTGATTTGCTGAACTTCCTTCCGAGCAACATGACCCATCTTTCTGTTACTGTGTGTAAAATTTTCTGCATCCCCAAAACGTGACCATGCAGAGCGACAGAAGTACAATTTTAATGTTAACTTTAACGAGAGATATGCAACATAAAAACTTATAAACTCCCTTTCCATTCCTGCAGAGCATTGTTGTTGCTTGCTGCTTTACAAATTGCTGCTTAAATCTTTTAATTGTTCATCTTTTTGGTCTGTTGAGAGCAAGTTTAATTCTTCTCTCCCTTCACTGCCCTCCTTCGCTCCTCCAATCGGCCTCTCTCCTCTGCACCTCCTCCTTCTTATTTACTGGGTCGGTGGTGTGCCTCATGCCATGTATAGGGCCCCATTTTGCATTTTTCTGCACTTGTGTGTACGTGAGTGTCTATCTATAAGACCCCCCCCCTCTTCTTTTGCGAGCTGAAAGCGTAGACAGCGTCCCTCCCCTTCAGTCCTGAGGATAAGTCTACTATCATGCTAATGCTCATGTTCTGAGACTAATAGGTCCTTTTACACTGGAGGTTTTCATTCCTCTTGCCTCCCTAAAGGGTTTAGTGCCAAAGCCCTTTCTCTCCTTCCTAAACTTTTAAACATTTTAAATATTTCTGTGATTCCTCCGCCTGTGATGGGTTCGGAGACTGTTCTTTAAATAATTGACTCCAAAGGCCTGGAAACAGGTTCTGATAATGCACCAAAAGGGATTCAGGAATTGACAAGCAAAGAGGAGAGGGGGCAAAAACGGGTGGGTGGGTGAGGATTCCCACCTGGCATGTGGCCGAAATATCTATTTTCAGGTTTGAGATATGCTTGTAATGGAAGCAATGACTTGACTGGTCTCATTTTCTTCTGCTGTTTTGTTTTCCACAATTACAAACACACAATCACGTACCTAATAATAAAAAGAATATACAAAAAAAGAAATCCCAGATGTTATGAATTACAAGCTGCGTAACTGTTTAAAGTCAGTGTGGGGAGGATTCAAGGCAAGGGGAGTGGAGGGAAAATACTGCACTTTTTTGTTTGACTGTAAAAATGGTGTGACGATTTGATTTCAGTGGAGTTGGCTACAACTGAAGCGTGCAGCACTGTGAAGCTGAAATTTCTACCAGACTTTAAACTCTTTGCATGAAGGAAATTAGTTTTCTCTCTCTCTCTCTCTCTCTCTCTCTGTCCTCCCTTCCCTTGCAGAAACACATCAAATGTACAAAACCAATCCAGTGTTTTCTTTGGCGGAATGAAATGTGTTAAATCTACCAGCAGGTACCATGCAAAGTGACAAGCCTTTCATCTAAACAGTCTATTCGTTTCGAGGACATGTTCATTTTGCTTACAGACCAGTGTGTTTGGTTACCAAGGCGATGAGTCTCATTCCAGAAAGTGGCAAAGTGTTGAAGATTAATCCATTCACAGCAGAAATAGAGTTGCATGTTCATTTTTCAGGTAACGTTAGACTGTCTATATCAGTGTTTCTCAGCTTTTTTTGAGCAAAGGCACAACTTTTTTTCACTGAAAACTCACAAGGCACACCACAAACCGAAGCTTTTTTTTTTTTTTTTTTTTTTAAAAGGTCATATTACTATATAAAGTCATCTTGTCAAAGTGTCTTGAATAGAAAGAAGATAAAGACAAGAAAAGGGAATTTTATTATCTTTCACCTGGGCCTCTTTGGATGAACACTTTGCTGCTTTTTAGACCATTCAAGTGAAATTTGATAATTTCTCAGGGCACATCTGATGATCTCTCACGGCACACACGCCACAGTGGTTGAAAAACACTGGTATATATGATATTTTCCGCTCACTGAGTACTTTTTATGCTTAAAGTTGATCAAGTATTGGTTTTGT
The DNA here is from genome assembly GCF_933228915.1 of Telmatherina bonti. Taxonomy (NCBI): domain Eukaryota; kingdom Metazoa; phylum Chordata; class Actinopteri; order Atheriniformes; family Telmatherinidae; genus Telmatherina; species Telmatherina bonti. The sequence goes on along the minus strand of NC_136620.1, from coordinate 36,160,653 downwards.
TGAATAATTGTCCAACAGAAAGTGTCTAAAATTCATCAGCTAAGGAAGGGTGTTTATGGTTTTCTCACACTTTGCTAAATGTTTATTCACATTGTTCTCACACATTCTGTGCCAGCGTTTCTGGCTGGATTGTAAAAGGTGAATGAAAAGTTTGACTGTCATACCAAGATCAGGTTTCTCCAACTTTATATTCCCCGAAACGAAATTTTTTTTTCTTATTCCGCCACAAATTATATCTCGTAAAACAATTATTTTTCACTCACTCATCAGGCATCGTTTGTCTTTCTGCTCTTTCTAAAGCCAAAGTGAAGCTTCCTGCTTTAACAGAACAGGGATATTTAACATCCAAGGAATAAGACCGGTTCAGATCCTTGTAACAGCATAGTGCGGTTTAATTGTGAATATTCTAAGTGACCTCTCGAGCAATAGAAAAAACCTGCTATATGACTAAGTATTGTTAAAACATTGTCAAGTTATTGCAATGTTTTCATTGTTTCCAGACATGTCTGCCTGCTCCACGTAGAGCGGATTGCCTTCAGAGAACCTGAGGAGCATTCTAATGAAAAGGATGAGCGTTGAACTACGATGGGGGTATTATTTTAGATTGTCTTACCTTGTTATACAATAAATACAAAGTGTTGGCAGTCAATGATCAAAGTTTGGGCTAACAACTCTGTCTTTGTTAATAAAACTTGCAAGTAACACGAATTGTAAAGGCAGCCAAGCAGGGTTTTCTGTTTACATCAACCTTGAAGGAAGTGTTAGGTAGTGTGTTGTTGTTGTGACATGCATCTGCTGATGACTCAGACGTGGTGACTAAACAAGAGCTCAGCAACTGCTCACCCCTCTCAGATATTGTATCCTGAAATCTGAACGGAACAAAGAAGAGTCCTTTTTTTTCTCAGTTTGATGTGTTTAGACAAAGTTGGCTTCAGTTCGTCTTCACAGTTCTGCACTAAGCAACAAGAGTCACTTTGATGAGTTATGAGTTTTATGTCATATTTATGGAGAATGATTAAACTTTAAGGAATGTAGTTGTAAAGCATGATTGGCATATGTGACCCTTTGGCATCAGGTTCATTTGCAGTTATATAAGGTATCAGCATTCATCAATCAACAAGGCACTGAATTTGTGTCGTTGCTGTCCTGTTTGTGGTTTTTCCTGTCTGCCCCCTTCCTCTTGTAAATGCTGTGTGTGTGTATGTGCAGGTATTCCTGGCTCTGAATGGTTCTGATCTGCTTTTGCTCCAGTGTTTACTATTGTGTGTGTTGCACCCTTAAAAGAGACAGGACTCCGTCTCGATTTTGGCAACTTTATTCACCCCGGGTTGCGTGGATCTTTTCAATCCCAGGGATTCTTTTTAGGCAGCCAGGACATGCAACATGACCACATTACACTTAGCAACCACAGACATGCGTCGCACACCCACTATGCGCAGGCTGATGACGTACTTTTTGTCCACCAGTCCAACATGTCCCAACAGTAGTAATAATAACTGAACAAAACAAGAGCTTCTCACATGACATGAAGAAAAAAAAACAAAAATAAAATGTCCATAACACTTCTGACTGACATCTGAATTAGATGTTAATAATGCCTTATTTCCAGGCTGCAACACCCTCCCCCACAAAAAAAAATAAAATGATGTCCATCATTTCCATAACTTTTCTGTGAACATTATAAACAACAGATTGACAACATAGCGAATTTAAGGTAAGTAAACAGGTAAGAATTGGGCCAAGAGTTAACTTAGACTAAACATGACCAGAAAAACAAAAATCCTAAATTGGGTTGTCTTTTCCCATGGCAGCATCCATTTGCTATTTCTCTCTCTGAGATCTCCTCATGGCGATAATACAAGACTGTCATTAAGTCCATACGTATTGAAGGGTGATTAATCCATAGAAGTATTGGTGGGCCCCCCAAATCTTCAAAATGGGACAAGGAAATTACCGTTTACACCCAGTACTATGTTATGACACATTTCAAAGCCATGCATTATTTTGATATCCTTATCAATACATTAATCTGATTTCTGTGCCTGGATAGTACCCCATATCTGCTCTGATCTGTACTATAATTACTTTCCAGATTTTCAACATTTTAACAGTAAGGTACTGTATTAATGACGTTAACACTATCCCATCACCTGAAACTATCATTTTTATTGGAGGAATGTTGTAGGATTGTTTAACTACCCTATCCAACTGTTTACTTTACCTATATTCCTTCAATATCCACTATAATGAAAAAGGATACAAAGAGGATGATGATCTGGAGGAAGGGTCGTGGCTGACTTCAGAATATCCCCTGACTCTGGCCGAGCAGCTCTTCAACAGTTGAAAAGTTGGCTGACCCAGCTGATCATATGTGTAGATTCTTTTGGGCTGCCTGACCCTTGCTGATCTCTCTCCTTGTGTTCCAATGTTGTTTTGCAAGTTATCAGATTCAACAGTGACTTCTTCAGCTCCTTCAGTCGCAGAATGTCCTCTTTCCACTCGCTCTTCCTCAGAATTCTGTTCAGACATGTGTCTCTCCTCAAGCTTTTCTGTGAGTTTCTCATCTCTAGGATGGAATTCCTCTGCATCTGCATTGATAAAAGAGTCAGTTTGCCTTGCTGCTGTCCATATGCCATACTCCTCTTCACTGGAATCCTCTGTATCTGTTTGGTAAGTATCGCAGATCACTTTCTGATGACGCCGTGTTGTCTTCATCACTTTGTCTTCATTAGCTTCCCCTTTTTGTGTGGGCTTACAAACCTTTGACTCATCCACCAAATAGGGGCATGGCAGTAGTAGGTTACGATGTAACACTCGTTCTCTTCCTGCTCCATTTAGTGGTTTGACCACATATACTGGGCTGTCAGGGCCTTTCCTCTCACTGATCACATACACTGTGTCTTCCCAGTAACTACGCAGCTTCCCAGGGCCCCCTCTTGGTGTTAGGTTTCTCACCAGGACATGGTCACCTGGTTTAAGGGCGGAGCTCCATATACGCTGATTGTAGTTTTGTTGCCCTCTTTTTGCGCTTTTTCTCATGTTTGACCTTGCAATTACGTAAGCTTCTTGCATAGTCTCCTTCCATTTCTCTGCATAGCCTGAATGTGACTGGTTCCCCTCCTTTCCCCTCTTAGGGAATAGGAGGTCCACTGGCAGGATTGGCTCGCGACCAAAGAGAAGGAAGAATGGAGAAAAGCCAGTGGATTCGTGTACGGTTGAGTTGTAGGCATGGACCACTTTACTGAGATGTTCTTTCCACCTTGACTTCTGAGTCTCTTCCAGTGTGCGTAACATACCTAGCAGTGTTCTGTTGAAGCGTTCTGCAGGGTTTGCTTGTGGATGGTAAGGGGACGTGTGAGATGGGCGGATACCACAGTAACTTTGCAGCTTTTGGAAGAGGCGATTTTCGAACTCTTTTCCCTGATCGTGATGGATCCTTGACGGGAAACCAAACCGCATGATGAAATCATCAAAGAGCCTTTTTGCTGCCGTTTTCCCCGACTTATCTTTTGTGGCATAGGCTTGTGCATATTTGGTGAAATGATCCACCATGACGAGTATGTACTCTTCCCCCCCACTACATTTTTCCAGATGCAAGTAGTCAATAGAGATCATTTCAAATGGTGCAGATGTTTCAATATTTTGAATTGGGGTCCGAGTTATTCGGTTGGGTTTCTTTCTCTTTATGCAGCGGCACACTTGGGTAACATGGTGCTCAATCTCCTCCCTCATCTTGGGCCAGTAGAAACGTCCTCTGGCAAGAGCAATAGTTCGGTCTGCTCCTAAATGTCCCATTTCCTCATGCAGATGTTTGTATATGATAGGTTTCAGGGATTCAGGGACAACCAGCTGTGCTCTTGTTGCAGTTTCTCTTCTCAGGATTCCATCTTCATCAATATGCAGACGGGGCCACTCTCTTAGGAGCCGTCTAACAGCTTCAGTCTCTGACAATCTGTTTTTATATTTTATGCAGGACTGTGTTCTTTTGAGGACCAAAATTCTGCTCACTGTCGGGTCTGCATTCTGGGCGGTTTGTATGTCCTTTACTGAGATGGGCTGAATTGACTCTGAAACATTGTCCTCCTGTGGAAGCGCATCTGTATTACAGGTGACAGCTGAGATCCAGTTTATTTCTCCAGTGTTTTCAGCCTCCAAAGCTTTTCCGATGGATTCAATGACATCCTGCTGACACTCAGCTGTGCATTCTTGGATGATTTTGTCAATGGGTCTCGGTCTGCGGGACAAGAAATCTGCATCACCATTTGCCAATCCTGGTCTGTACTTAATCGTAAATCTGAAATCTGACAGCTCAGCCACCCAGCGATGTCCTGTGGCATTGAGTTTGGCTGATTTTGTGACATATGTTAGTGGATTGTTGTCACTGTACACAACAAAATGAGGTGCATGAAACAGATAGTCCCGAAAGCGCTCTGTTATTGCCCACTTTAGAGCGAGAAATTCCAACTTGCCAGAATGTAACTTGTAATTTCTCTCTGCGGCTGTCAGTGTCCTAGATCCATAGGCAATAACTCTGAGAACTCCATCTTGTCGCTGGTACAAAACTGCACCTAGGCCTTCTTCCGAGGCATCTACATGCAGTACAAAAGGCTTGTCCAAGTCCGGGTATGCCATGATCGGCGGATTTGTGAGATGATCCACTATTTTTTTCAGTGTTTCTTGATGGATCTCTGTCCACTGAACTGGCTGTGATGATAGCAGCTGATTGGATTGTTTGCCGCTTCTCTTTTTCTTTTGATTGCCCTTTAACTCTGACTTGGGCTTTGCCAACAGTTTGTAGAGTGGTGCAGCAATTCTAGAGAAGTCTGGAATGTAAGCTCTGTAGTAACCTAAGAAGCCCATCAACTTCCTCACTTCTTGGACAGTAGTTGGTATCTCATGTCTGAGGGCTTCCACTGTTTCCACTTCTTTAGGGTTCATTTTGTATCCATCAGCAGAAATTATCCTGCCGACATAACAGACCTCACGCTTGAAAAAGTCACATTTTTTTGGTCTTAGCTTAATGCCACACTGTCTTTGTCGCTGCAGTACCTGTCTCACAGCTTGTATGTGTTGTTCAAAGCTGTTGCTGAACACCAGCACATCATCCAAGTAGGGAACGCAGACTTCATCTCTGAGGTCTCCCATGCATCCTTCCATGTAGCGCTGAAAAGTAGCAGGTGCATTGGTGAGTCCAAATGGGATCCTAACCCATTCATAAAGTCCCCATGGTGTTATAAATGCAGTGCAGTGCCTGCTTTTCTTGCCCACAAAGCCCTGGTGATAAGCTTTTCCCTGGTCCAGAACTGTGAACCAGGAATTGCCTCCAAGGTTGTCCAGAATCTCTTGTATTCTGGGGATTGGATGACGATCAGGTACTGTTTTTTCATTCAGCCGTCTGTAATCTACACACAAACGAAGACTCCCATCTTTTTTTCTGACACATACCACAGGTGATGAATATGAGGAGTAAGATTTCTGGATCCAGCCTCGGCTGAGCAAATCCTGTATATGTGCTTTTACTTCCTGGTAGAGATGTCTGGGAATTGCGTTGTATGTTTTCTGTACTGGGACATTATCTTTGAGATGTATGTCCAACTCTAAATCTCGGATCAGTCCTGTGTCCCACTCATCCTTTGCAAATACATCACACTCATCTCTGAGCATCTTTTGTACCTGCAACTGTTGTTCCTCTGACAGATGACTCAGGTCCACAGGTGGATCCCACGGCTCATCCTGTGGCAGATTGCTTGGATGGTCTGTTTCAGGTAGAGTTCTGCTGTGTGGTGACAAGTGTTCGTGGCCCTCCAGTGGCAGTGTCTCTAGTGGGTAGACTGCAGCAACACCATATAACCAGCCTAATGTTGTGCGGCCACAGAGGGTGATATCATAGTCTGCTGAGTTTTCCACAGTCACTGCTATTTTCACATCATCCTGCTGTGGCACCTGAATTAACTGTTCTCTGATTATTAGCCCTGCTGGCCATGGTGCTTCTTGATTTGGTTCAAATACTAAATGTGGTCCACTCAGAATCTTTTTGTGCACATGACCACATTCCACCTCTATTGCTTTGTTTTTGGGTATGACTACTGGCCGCCTGCCAAGTTTTGCAACATGAGGACAGTTTTCTTGCTTCTTTTTCAGAACAGATAAGACAGCGCGGGCCGTTTTGCGTCCCACTTCCAATGCAGAGGAAAGTGTTTGCACCATGTGACCAGAAGAGATTTGGTTTCCAGCTGCATCATTTGTCAGGGCCAATTCTTCTATTACATTAAACCCGATGATTGGACGTTCAAGGTCACTGTTAGCCACCAGGATTGGAACCAGAACTGGTTTATCACTCACTCCAGTCAGAGCATTTTGGGACAGCGTAAATTCAATTCCGATCCATCCCTCATATGGAATAGCTGTTCCATTTGCAGCTGAGAGGTCTAATGCACCTTCTTCAAGCAGCTCTTTTACTGGTCTCACTTCCATATCTGGCAGGTAAGTTCTTTTCCAGTCTGCTCCCACAATTGATACCTGTGACCCTGTGTCCCACAGTACGGTGGTGTCAACACCGCCAAGGGAAGCTCGGACTAAACATCTCTTCCCTACTAACTTTGCTGTTTGTTGCTGCTTACCAGTAAGGGATGCTCTCTGGCGTAACTGGTCCCCAAAGCCCACCTTTTCTTCAGGGTATACCTGGATCTCAATCTTATTGGTCGCAGCAGCAACATTCTTAGCGCGACAACCAGCTGCCCAGTGATCTGTGCTGCCACATTTGTAACAGTGGTTGCATTTTCCTTCTTGGTTGGTCAATTGACACTGCTGACATTGCTTGTTTGTTGTTCTCGGTTGTGGTCGAGGTCTCCAGTTTTGCTGTTCACTCATTCTCACTGTTCGGGGTCTTTGATGCTGCTGATGCTGATTAAGATTTGCAATTTGAGAGGAGAGGTTCTGGATAGCCTCACATATTGCTTTGTTACCTTGGTCGACCTTCTCCATCAGCGTGTCTCGTTTCATGGTTCCAGTCTGCTTGTTTTTATTTTTTAGTTCATTTGTACAAGCCTCCTTTCCATGATCAGCATTCTCCTCACCCACTGCTGCAACTTTGACCATTCTCTGTTTTACTGTTGTTGACAACTTGTTCTTTCTTTCCATTTCAAGGCTGTACACAGCGGTCATTCTCTCCAAAAGCAGTTCATCCTTTACTTTTGGGTCCTGCAAGTATGGTTTTAGGTCTGCTCGGATTATGTCATCTTGAAGACCGGTAATGACTGTTTGGAGGAACTGATTTTGAATTAGTTCTGAGCTATACTTCAGTCCAGACTCAACTCTTTCTGATGCAAAAAGAACTTGCTGTCTTAGGTCCATGGCACGCACCAAAAACTGAATTGGAGTTTCTTTGGATTCTTGCACTGCACGAGTAAGGGAGTGGTAAAGTTCTGTTGCATCCTTCTCAATGTAATGTGTCCGTAGTATTTGTCTGAGAGCGTGCAGCGTCAGATCAACCCTACTCTCTAGGTAGCTTTTTAGTTTAGTTCCTGGTACAATGGCTTGAATGACAGCCTCCACAACTTCTCCTTCATCATATCCCTTTTTTAGTGCTTTTTGGATTTGTCTTTCTAGACTGGCATATCCTAATTTGTCTTTTTGGTTTGGTTCTCCAATCTGTCCCACAATTTTCAGGTCTCTCCTGTAAAGTGGGTGCATAAAGGTGGCGTTTTTGTCAGGAACAGTAACTATTTCTGTCAATTTAGGCACAGAAATTGACTCATTTTCGCCACTTGTGTATCGGGTTGCAGTACCACCATCCTCCACTGGATGGTGCTGGTGCGCGGTTTGTGTATACTGTGGTTGATCAGAGCGCTCGTTTTTGTCTTTAAACTCATTAATCCTGTCATTAAATCCCAGTAACAATGACATGCCATCATCCTCAAGTGATGTCACACTTTCACTTTCCATATACTGCAGGATAAGTCTTCTCAGCTTACGAGGTAAGTCTTTGTCACTCTCACTGACAGTTAGACCGAGTGCTTCACAAGCTTCATTTAACTCCGGTGCCGTCAACGTCAGTAGCTTTTCCTCGATTTCCTCATAGACATGCTCCCATTCCAGCGACATCTGTACTGTTGTAGACATGACGTAAAACTGTTATCTTTGCTGTTTTATCCTACAGAACTTTGTCTTGCACGTTAGCATGTTATGTTAACACCTACGGCACTTGTTTCATGGCGGTCACTCACTTTCTTTGTCCATTTGCCTCGTTGTGGGAGAAATCCGACCAGGCAGAAACACCAAATTTATGTTGCACCCTTAAAAGAGACAGGACTCCGTCTCGATTTTGGCAACTTTATTCACCCCGGGTTGCGTGGATCTTTTCAATCCCAGGGATTCTTTTTAGGCAGCCAGGACATGCAACATGACCACATTACACTTAGCAACCACAGACATGCGTCGCACACCTACTATGCGCAGGCTGATGACGTACTTTTTGTCCACCAGTCCAACATGTCCCAACAGTAGTAATAATAACTGAACAAAACAAGAGCTTCTCACATGACATGAAGAAAAAAAACCAAAAATAAAATGTCCATAACACTTCTGACTGACATCTGAATTAGATGTTAATAATGCCTTATTTCCAGGCTGCAACATGTGCATGCCTGTGATTTATATTTGTTTTGTTTTTTTCTTGTGCTAACTCCTAACCTCAGCCTCATACAAAGCAGAAGGCCTCCTAACAGTTGCTTAGTGGTTGTTCAAGTGGAGTTATTGGGTTTCTCTCTAATATTATGAGCTCAAAACATCCAGACAAAAAGTCCCTTTTAAAGCTGAACCTGTTAAGCGAGTGGGGTTTGCATGTGCTCTGCATGAACATTCAGCAGTTTCTGACTGAAGACTAAATAGACTCTAAACTGGCCATTAATCAGCCTGCATGGTCCAGCAACCAATGACTTTTCCCTACATTCATCTGTGATGGCCTGCCATCTCAGTTTGTTTGTATTAGGTGTGATTAGGAGAGAATGTAATGCACCTGCAGAGGTGGGAGTGGCTTAACTTATAACGCCTGCTTTTGCCAGACTCACTCCCTGGGTTTTTCTCCTCTGGCTGGGCAGCATTTTCTCTTACCATCACGGTAATTATAATTTGTTAAGCTATGGGTTGCATTTTTGAACAGCATTGCACACATGTTCACACAACCATTCACAGCATTTCACTACTGATATTTTACACACTCAGACCCCATTATGAGTTTGTTTTGAATAAGTTCGGTAAATAAAGAGAATGGGAATACTTCATCCTGTATTTGACTCCCTCTTTTGTTACCACTGTGAGCCCATTGGTAACAAGTGGGGGCTCGTCCGGGATCATGGAATTCCTTTAGGTTTTTTTGTTGTTGGTCTGCCATGGGGCTGTTGCTGTTGGTGGAGATCCACAGACAGTGTTCGGTGGGATGAGCTTTCCCAATAGGATTTAGAATGTGGTCTGGGTGACTTGACTGCCTTTTTTTGTTTTAGTTTGTTATTTTTGCACCGCGGTCAGAGCAGTTGTCTCGGATACATTTCCGTGACTATGGATGAGTCACCAGTTTTCTGGTTGCTTAGCCTAGTCATCGGGTTTTGTGTTTAAAACACCCACCGCATTTGCGAAGACTAGGGTTGAGTTTATGTAGTAAGCGTTTTGGGGTAGGCAGATAGCTAGGGGAAAGTTTGCTCCCACAGTGTATGTGGTCTCTGTCAGCAGCATGGGGTTAGCCTGTTATTTGTGACAACTTGTGTGAAAGTTTATTTAAACCCAGTAAAGAAACTCTTGGTAGTGTGATGGATAATGTGCAGAGGTTTATTGAAAACCCAAGTGGGGATTTGTTGAAGGCTCTAAAAAAAGAACAGTTACTTGTATTGGCTGAACATTACAAGATTGATTGTTCGAAACTGTCTCGTAAGGAAAAAATCTTTTGCCATATTAAAATAAACTTAGTGAAACATGGTGTGTTGTTGGTTGAAGATGTTTCTGATGTCATGGCTTCGGAGGAAACAGAACCCCATGACTCTACCGATAAGATAGCTCCTCTGTTAGGGGGTAATCTAACATTTGAGCAGCAAAAGGAACTTTTGACATTACAGCACCATCACGCTATGGAGCTTGAAGGACGACGAAAAGAGATGGAGCTTGAACTGGAAAGGTTAAGGTCACAGACCCGTCTGCGTGAGGCAGAGTTAAAGCAAAAGGAAGGACACTTTTATGGATCTGCATCCAGTAAGTCCCAAGGGGTTAGCGACTTTTTTGATGTTTCTGAAAGTTTAAAGCTCATGCCGAAATTTTCTGAGGAGGATCCAGACACATTTTTCCTGCTTTTTGAGAGGTTGGCTAAAATGAGGCAATGGTCAGATTCAGAACAGACTTTACTCTTGCAGTGTGTTCTCACTGGAAAAGCTCAGGAGGCTTTTGCTGCTTTAAAAATGAAGGACAGTGAAAGTTATAAAAAAGTTAAGGCTGCTGTCTTAAGAGCGTATGAACTGGTCCCAGAAGCTTATCGACAAAGATTTAGAAACTCCAGGAAACACGAGAATCAAACCTATGCCGAGTTTGTTCGTGAGCTGACTACTTTGTTTAGCCGTTGGCAAGTTGCTTCTGAGGTGGAGACTTTTTCACAGCTTTGTGAGTTACTGTTGCTGGAACAATTTAAGGCCACTCTTCCCGAACGTGTGGCCATTTATGTAAATGAACATAAGGTAACGAGTGCCGCTGATGCAGCCGTTTTGGCTGATGATTTTGTGTTGACACTCAAAAGTAATGATCATTGGAGAACTTATTGCAGCCCCCGGAGAGGAGTTGTGACAGACCCAGAGAATTTGTGCTCCAAGTGTAATTCTGGGCCTTCCCAAAAGGAGAAAAGTGGGACATGTAATTATTGTTTAGAAAAAGGTAATTGGAAAAAGGATTGTCCATTGTTAAAGGCTAGGAATAAATTCTCGTCAGGATTCCATTCTATGAAGCCTGTAGCCCTAGCTGTTCCTCCCTCTCCCACTGAGAGAACTGCCGCGATAGCCGCAGTGAAGTGTCACACTAAACTCTCTCTTACTCCAGAACCCGAAGTAAATCCAATGGATTTCGAGTTGATCGACTCTGGGTATAGGCCATACGTTTCAAGGGGATTTGTCTCTTTGGTGGGAAGTAACCAGACAGTACCTGTGAATATTCTGAGGGATTCAGGTGCTTTGGACTCTTTCATTGTGGGATCTGTCCTGCCATTTACATCTGATACCCATACTGGGAGTTTTACTAAAGTACAAGGAATGGGGTTGAATGTTTTGACTGTACCCTTACATCGTCTTTTTTTGTCCTCGGATCTAGTACAGGGGGAGGTTGCTCTTGGAGTTTGTCCTGGTTTGCCTGTGCGTGGAATTCAGGTAATTTTGGGAAATGATTTGGCCGGTTCTAGAATATGGGGAGAAGCTCCCACTTCAGTCGTGGAAAAAGAAGAGGCTAAGCAGATGAAAAGTCCTTCTGTTGCATGTGTGGTCACACGGGCGCAGAGCCGAATAGCTACTTCAGGAACTTTGTTGACTGACAATCCTTCGAAAATGGGCAATGTGTCTTTCCCTTTGCCAGATCATTTACCAACCCTAACCCGTGCTGAAGTAGCCAGTGAGCAGAAAAATGATCCATCTTTATATGAGCTGTTTCAGCAGGTGCGTTCAGCAAGGGAGCTGAAGTTGACTGACCGGGGGTATTTTTTAGAAGACGTATTGCTGATTAGAAAGTGGGTTCAACAGGGAGGTGATCTTAAGACTGATGCCATTTTTCAGATTGTTGCTCCGGCAACATTACGGACTAACATTCTGGAGACTGCTCATGGTTCCACAGCAGGACATCTCGGTGTTCAGAAAACACATGATCGGATTTTGCGCCATTTTTATTGGCCAAAACTCAAAAAGGACATTTCGGCATATGTAAAGACTTGCCCCACCTGTCAACTGGTTGGAAAACCTAATCAGCCGTTGAAGCCTGTACCTTTGTGTCCACTTTCTGTTGTGGAACAACCTTTTGAACATTTACTCATTGATTGTGTAGGCCCATTGCCCAAGTCAAAATCTGGTTGTCTATATTTGCTAACTGTGATGTGTTTGACAACTCGCTACCCAGCAGCTTACCCCCTGCGAAATATAACCACAAAATCTGTGGTAAAGGCATTGTCTCAATTTATCTCTGTTTTTGGTATTCCAAAGGTCATTCAAAGTGATATGGGAACAAACTACGTCAAACATGTTTGCGGAGGTTTTGAACCAACTTAATGTGAAACATGCCACGTCCACACCATATCATCCACAGAGTCAGGGAGCTTTAGAACGATTTCACCAAACCCTAAAAAGGTTGTTGCGTGCTTATTGCACTGAACTGGATCGGGACTGGGAAGATGGTTTGCCCTGGCTCATGTTGGCAGCACGAGAGGTTACGCAGGTGAGTACAGGATATAGCCCAAATAATCTGGTCTTTGGTCATACGGTTCGTGGTCCTTTGGCTGTTTTACAGGATGACTGGAAGAAAACTTCGCCCCCTACTACGCTAACCCATTATGTGAACGGTTTTCGGCGGAGATTGTATGAGGCTGGGAAGCAAGCAAAACTAACCCTGGGCAAATCTCAGGAGAAGATGAAAAGGTTTTTTGACCGTGGAGCCAAACAGCGCAAGTTTAATCCAGGTGACCAAGTGTTGGCGCTACTTCCTGTGGTTACCTCTCCGTTCCAAGCATGTTTTTCTGGTCCATATTCCGTTGTCCGGCGGGTTTCAGATCAGAATTATGTGGTTGCTACTCCTGACCGAAGACGGAAGTCCCAACTTTTCCATGTAAATCTGTTGAAGTCTTATCATGTCCGTCCGAGTAGTCCGAATGATGTTCATCCAGCTGCTGTCGCAGCTCATGACGGGATCGTGCAATCTGTTTCCTCACTTGGTGAGTCGGAGGATATTTGTGGGCCTGATGATGGTATTTTGCAGTGTCGCCTTAAGAATTCTGAAGCGCTGAGTAATCTGGATGCTTCTTTGGGGCACTTACCTGGACCTAAAAGGGAGGAGTTGAAGGGGTTGATCTTCTCATTTCCCTCTTTGTTTTCAGATACCCCTTCTGTTACTCATGTAATCGAGCATGATATTGATGTTGGAGATGCTGTTCCAATACGGCAAAGTTTTTATCGCACATCACCAGAGAAACAGGAGCAGTTGGAGGTTGAAATACGTTACATGTTGGAAAACAACATTGCTGTTCCTTCGTGTTCAAGTTGGTCTTCTCCTTGTGTGCTTGTGAGGAAACCCGACCATACTTTTCGGCCATGCGCTGACTTTCGTAAGGTAAATAAAGTCACAAAGCCTGATAGTTTCCCTTTGCCGCGTGTGGATGACTGTGTGGATAGAGTAGGGGGGGCAAAATTTGTGAGTAAGTTTGACCTACTGAAGGGTTATTGGCAGGTACCCCTGTCAAAACGTGCTCAGGAGATAGCCCCATTTGTCACCTCATCTGGTTTATATTCTTACACGGTCATGCCATTTGGACTGAAAAATGCACCTGCTACTTTTCAGAGGTTGATGAACCGGGTGGTAGATGGCCTGAAAGGTTGTGCAGTATATTTAGATGATGTTGTCATCTACAGTGACACCTGGGAAGAACATATACAGAGAGTGCAGGCACTGTTTCGGCGTCTTGCGTGGGCTCGACTGACAGTAAATCTTGCAAAATGTGAGTTTGCTAGGGCCACGGTCACTTACTTGGGTAAAGTTGTCGGTCGGGGCCAGGTTCGTCCCGTGCGGGCTAAGGTCCAGGCTATTGACCAGTTTCCTCCTCCCTCTACTAGGAAAGAACTTATGCGCTTCCTGGGGATGGTTGGCTACTACCGGCAATTCTGTAAGGCTTTTTCGACTGTGGCTGCCCCTTTAACCAGTCTCCTTAGTTCCAAGGTTAAGTTTGAGTGGACACCTGTGTGTCAGAAGGCCTTTCAGGATGTTAAATGTTTGCTCTCGTCTGCCCCGGTATTGGCTGCTCCCAAAATGGGTGAGCCTTTTCAGTTGCAAGTGGATGCTAGTCATGTAGGAGCTGGTGCTGTTTTGCTACAAAGGGGGCAGGACGGTTTTCTGCATCCTATTAGTTTTTTTTCCCGGAAGTTCAGTGTTTGCCAGCGGAACTATTCCATCGTGGAGAAAGAGCCTTTGGCTCTGATTTGGGGACTACAGCATTTTGAGGTTAATGTGGGTGGTGGTTTGCCTATTACGGTGTACACGATCATAATCCCCTTACTTTCCTCCATTCCTTGCAAAACCCTAATCAGCGTTTGATGAGGTGGTGTATGTTTCTTCAGCCATATGCCTTGGATGTTCGTCACATCAAGGGGTCGGAGAATGTTGTGGCTGATGCCCTGTCGAGGGTTTTGCCCCGGTAGTTTGCTGTTTGTCTTCTACTAACCATGTCTTTTGTCTCTTACAGGTTGTTAGAAGGCTTGTACGGCAAGGGTCACTTCTGCCCTTGTTTTGTGGGGGGGAGTGTGATGGCCTGCCATCTCAGTTTGTTTGTATTAGGTGTGATTAGGAGAGAATGTAATGCACCTGCAGAGGTGGGAGTGGCTTAACTTATAAAGCCTGCTTTTGCCAGACTCACTCCCTGGGTTTTTCTCCTCTGGCTGGGCAGCATTTTCTCTTACCATCACGGTAATTATAATTTAAGCTTTGGGTTGCATTTTTGAACAGCATTGCACACATGTTCACACAACCATTCACAGCATTTCACTACTGATATTTTACACACTCAGACCCCATTATGAGTTTGTTTTGAATAAGTTCGGTAAATAAAGAGAATGGGAATACTTCATCCTGTATTTGACTCCCTCTTTTGTTACCACTGTGAGCCCAGTTGGTAACACATCTAAGAAGGGCTTGTTCTTGTCTTCATCAAGACATTCATGTTTTTCATAGATAAAGCAAATAAATTAACTATAAATTGATTTTTTTAAAAAAAAGTTGTACATTTAAAAACACATTGGTCCATGTTATGCAGTCAGCATGCAGTTATTTGCATACACGTATGAGAAATCAGTTGGCAGTTTGGTGCTTTCTTCTGCTGTAATTTGGGATATGACAGGCAGGTCTGCTCTTGTCTCATCACACACACAGAGTAAAGTCTCCCCAGAGCAACGATGGACTCAGCTCTCTGAGCATGCAAGCCGGTGTCAGACGATACCTGAGTCAAGATTGCCAACTATAAACAGTATTTTCATGACAATGGTAAAAGGTGACCTCCAAACTTTATAGAACAAATGTTATCAGACTAAAATGTCACATAAATCTTCTGTCCTGGTGTATAATCAGAACCAGTATGAAGCTGAGGGCTTCAACAAACAGTGTCCCAATCAACCGACTCACACTGTCAGATTGTGTATGTCTACGCTACCTTTCTACATCTAAAAATATTTGTCCTCAAGGATGAAGACACCTCTTCGGGTTCATCCTTCCATTCTCTGATGGAAAAGAACATGCCCTGCACTACGAAAGCACAGGGGACAATCCGATGCATTCTGACAGCTCCGTCAAGCACAAGAAATGCCTGCTGGCTGTCTCTGACGCTGCAGGGTTCCCAAACCTGTTCACACACTCATGCAAGCAGACATACGTGCATGCAGTTTTGCAAATGTTTAAGTTAATATAGATTAAATAAAGACAAACACAAGACTTTGATAATTGAATTTTTCCCCTTTATCATAATCAGCACATGCTGTCTCTTGATGAGTGAGAGTTGATGTGTAAACCTGTAAAAAAAAATGTCCTTGTTAAATGTTAAGTACACATAATATATCACCATAGGAGTGTTTATTCGGGATAAAATAACTAAAGGGAATAAATTTTAACAAGCAACTTGGATCTAATGTTTTTAATTTTACATTCAGAGACTGTCAGCTGAGTTCCAATCAACAGCCTCACAGGAAATCTTAACTTAATCATGAAAAGTAAATAAGAATAGTTGCTTTCAGGAGTTACAACTTTGTTAAAATGCCCCAGTTTCCGTGAGGTTGCAGTTGCAGTTCGGTTGTTTTGTTGAGTCCGACCTTAAAAAGTGAACTGCAAGTGAACGTCAAGGGGAAAAAATGAGGAGGTGGATATCAGGAAATAAAGCCACCCTCTGGGCAATTTTTCTCCATTTTACCACTAAACCTTTTTCAAGGTGAAATATGCATCAGCAAGGAAATGTGACAGATTACAGTGTCTTATTTTGATCTTTGACCTTTTTTAACTTGCTCTCCTGCTAGCTTCAGGCCAAAAAAAGAAATGCAAATAGAAATAACCAAAGACTAACAGACAGTGATGAGAGGATTAGTTTGTCTACAGTGGGAGCTCATGTGCTCAACATTTTGGTTGTTTTTAGTGAAGATATTTCTTATGTATAACGTGTATAATAATACACCATATATTTTATCTTACATGCCAATATAGTGTGTGATATTATTAGTAATGTGTGAGCACTAACCTCTAGTTTTCTTGCTAGTGTTGAAGAGCTGTGTCATTCGGATTGGCAGCTAACCTGCAGGGGAACGGTCCAGGTATGCACATGACTCTTCCCTCCATCTCCACACGTGAGAACACCTGATATTTTGTGACAGGGAACCCACACAACCCCAACTTTGTTCACTTTCTGTGTTTGTTTGAGTATAAGTGAGATTAAGCTGATCCATAAACACCACAGCAGCAAAATAAACGGTCTATTAATCTTCATGTGGGAACACAGCAAACAGTAGAAGTCCCCGGAAATGTTAACAAAGGGATTTAGGTAATAATTTCTCAACATGACGAGAATAGCTTTTGGGCATTGGAATCCTGATACCTAGTAACAAACCGTTACCTCCCCCTTGCCAATCTCCACGAAGGCACTAAAAACTCTGCACACACAACCTCACACACACTGAACAAAAATGATGTGTGTGTATAATTTGCTTTTTGCCTCCATGTGTCAACAGACAGTTGTCTCTAAGTCTGTTTATATTAAACACGTGTGTGCACACACACACTCACACACTCATTACTGTGACCGTTAACTGCTTTGAGTGTCTGGTTACAGGCGCTGAAGGGGAAAGACAAAAACGGAGTGAAGAAAAATTACAAGCATGAGTAAAATACTGAAGAATAGAACAAATTACGTCCATTTGAAAGCAGGAAAGCAGAATTAAAGCAGCAAGTGGAGATGAAAGCCCTCACACCTTCGCGATTGGTGCTTTGGCCACTGCAGCAACGCCGTCCCCTGCCGCAGCCAGGCGCTCACTCGGCCAGGGGGTTTTCCACATTAGGTGGTCATCTCCATGGACTGGCACTTCAGTATTGGCTTCTGCAGTCATAACCTTGTTTTTAACTCATTGTATTAAAACAGCACAAATGGATGGATGCTTTTCACATCAGGGTTACTCAACATGTCCACTAGGTGGCGCTTTAACTTTAGATGGGTAGTCGTGTGAAAACATGTTCCTGATGGGATTTTGATGAAAACTGAATCCTCAGCAAGGATTAAATGAAAGTTTTTCTGATTACTTTGTAAAGATATCAGAGAGGAAAAATATAAGACTTCCTGTTTCCAGTGGGCGGGGCAATGGCAAATGAAGAACACTGACGTAGAGATGTAACCAGGAAGTTACTGTCACACACGTTAAGTTTGGTGGACACTGGACTATGTTTGGGGAAGATAGAAAGACTTCATGCTATAGCCTGGTTATAACACACCAGGCTGCACTGGTAAATTAGAATTAGTTGCTAATCTACTTTACCTGGTTAAATAAAGGCTAAAATGAAATGTAAATGTCCACAGCAAAAACAAAACAGCAAAGACAACACGTATAACTCAGTTAAGGAAAACTGGTGATTTGAGTCTAAAAATGAGCTAATCTCTCATTTGAGTTCTTACACTTGTGGACAAACTCTCCTCAAACTTAGCCAGCAAACATGTGTGTGATAAAGCAGTCATCATCTGTCCTGGGGATCGGCATCAGTTTCCTGAGAAACTTAACACACTGGAGGTACTGAAGTCCACTCGGATAATTTAACAGGTTTTATAACTTCTGATTAAAATGAAGGGCTGAGCATTTCTTTTTGTCTTTACTTCAGTCCACTGCTATAAGCACTGTATTCATCAGCACTGCGCTAACCAATATAACTAAACAAACATCCTTTAAATGACTCAGCTTTGCTGTTTCACTTTCTCGATAAGTCTTTGTTAATGAGATGTACATGACGAGTCGCCGTTCTACGGGATAAACTTATTTTTTTCAGTTTATTTATGCTCCCTGAATGTCTAACCTGCTGGATCTGCCATGCATTATTTCACATCGGCTTTTGCTAATTTGACTGGCAGTAAATAACTTACTTTGGTGCTTGATTCTTGAATAGTAGTTTGTAAATGTTTATCTAAAATATTTAACTAAGTTTTTAAATTTGCAGCTAACCTCCTGATCTCAACCCTCTCCCATCCCTAAACCTGTAGCTGCGTTGAAAGGCTACAAGCATAGATGGGATACGAGGTGGAAAAATGTCATCTGATGTGGTATTCTTTGAAAACCCCAACAGTTCCAAACAAGACGTAAAGCCTTTGACTGGATCCCAGTGAAAAACATTTAGCTGTTCATTCCTTATCAATCAGCACTCGCTGTCAACTTTCCTTTGGTCCACTGACGGCTGTAGAAGGGTTCAATGCAGTTGTGGCAAAGGTGAAGTGGAGAAAATAGACCAGACTCGGTCAGTCGGGAGTCCCTCATCTTATGGAATAAACTGATAAGCTGAAGATTACAGGAAAAGGCTAATTAATATCTTCGTTGCAATGATTTGGACAATTTTTTTTTTCAATATATGACTGAATAAAAAGTCAAGTGGGCCATATTTATCCAAGTCAAGCTAACTTTATTTATAAAAGCACTTTAACAATTTAAACATTAAATTCATTCATTCATTTATCCCTAACTGCTTAGTCCGATGAAGGGTCGCGGGGAAGCTGGAGCCTATCCCAGCCGTCTTTGGGGCAAAAGGCAGGGTACACCCTGGACAATCCGCCAGTCCATCGCAGGGCCATAATAAAACATTAAACAATAAAAAGATAAATCAATAAAACCAGTAAAAACAATAAAACAATTAAATAAAAACATTACAAACCACAAAAGCAAACTCATACTGGGTAAAACGCCAATGAAAAGAAGTGGGTGTGTGAAAAAGCTTATCTGACCTGCAGTGGCAGGGAAGTCCACCGCTGTGGTCAAAACCGGGGGCTGTAGTTTGCTCATGATACATATCAATAAAGCTCAAATGATAAGGGTATAGTTGTTTGGCTAGATTTGAGTTAAATATGCTTTATGGGAAAACCTCCAGCATCAACCTTTCACCTGAAAATTTCCCAACGGAATTGGAAAAATGCACATTTTATAATACATCATAGCTGATAAGGAGTCACCCTTCTATAGGTTTCTCCTCCACTTTGAATGCAGCACTAATCTTTTTTTCTGTTTATTATTTCTGCTTTAGTTGTGTTAGCGGGACCTCAGTTGTGACCTGAAGCAAAACCCTTTCATATCGGAAGTATGAAGTCAATCACCACAGTGTGGTTACAACTGTTTACTTTTCACAATTTGTAGACCAATGTGATTCAGCTTGGTTTTCCCCGAGTGTGGACTTTGATAATGGGCCAAATTCAGTTGGTCTGAAATGGATGAAAAAACAACAGCCACTCCTTACAAACACACACTCCCTTTCTAAGAAAAAAGCAAATGAAATCCCAGGAAAAAGCCTTTTTTTTTTATTATTTGAAACACTCCTCAGGTTGACAGTTTGGGTCACTTTGTTCTATTCATTTTCAGTAAAAAGCAGTGACAGATAATTGTATCACGTGTTTCATGTGTTTACAACACCAGATGCAAAAATAGCTGAGTCAATGTGTAAAATAAAAACAAGATGAAATCATTTGTATATCTTATAAACTGAAATTTTACTTGCAAAGAACACAAAATAAAATATAAGATGGAATAAAAGGTGACAATTTATCCTTTTATGATAAATATTAATTAAGTTTATATCTAATGACATTAACACAAAGGTGGAAAGATTATTATTTACCACTCTTTAGCATCTCTGCTTCTTTTTACAGTCCATGCCTTTAGAAAAATAGAGACCAGTTGTTTGACCTGCTTTTAAAGTTGCTATAAACATGCTGTTGCGCGGCCTCTTTGGAAAAAAGAACAAACATCCTCGACCCAACTATTCTCTCCAGCTACAGGTCAATTTCAAAACTAGCTTTTTCATTTTTAAAAAGACTCCAAGTTTTCTTTTTAAAAACATAACAAATTTGTGAGGGGAAAAAGAGAGAAAGAGACAAAACAAGATTGTAAGATTGTTTTCAGCTGTTTGGAGAGAGCTCACTGTACAGCTGGGATGCTAGATGGATGCTGATTAGGGGGCGTGTCACTGGGAAAAAGAGTTCTGTAATGTGTCTTTAACACATGATAAAATACTTAACAGCATAAATTAATTAATACGTTTAACACGATAATAATTTGTTAACATGTCCATCCCTAATTTTATACAGATAGCTGAATCTGAGCTCATCTTTACTTCTGAGAGACTCTGCCTCTCTAAGGTGCTCTTTTTTTTTCAAAATTATATTTCTATTTATATGCAAACTATTCCCCTCTCATTTTTAGTGCCACGTGCCTTTCCAGCCTTTTCCTGCCTTTTCCAGTCATTTCCTGCCTCCTACCCAACATTTAAACAATACTTTTAAACAACTTAAAACAATCTGTTGCCATCAAATTCAAAAGCAGCATATCAATTTAATGAAATAGTAAAAGATTTAACTTTTATCATCAATGTTTTTCATGATTTGCTAAAAACATAAAACTGGCATCAACTTTTTTTTTTTTTTTCAATGGAGCTGCACGATTCCTGAGCTAAAGTATCCTGACATGCACTCAGAAATGTAACATCTGAGAACAGATTGATATGAGGGCAATTAATCTGATACAGCAGTTATGTTATACTGCAGGGTTGCGTGGTGGTTTGTACTGTAGCCTCACAGCAAAAGCTGGGGAGCTCAAACAGCAGCCTTTCTGTGTGCAGTTTGCATGATCTTCCATGTGTGTGTGGCTTCTCTTGGGGTACTCTGGCTTCCTCCCACAGTCCAAAGACGTGTGTTAGGTTAATCGGTCACTTGGTGAGTAAATGTGAGTGGTTGTTTGTCTCTTTGTGTTGGACCTGTGACGGACTGGCGACCTGTCCAGGATAGCCTGCTTCTGGCCTGCTAATTGCCGGGATAGGCTCCAGCTTCCTCACAACCCTGAGTTGGAGTGGAAAATGTATGAATAATCTTACACAGTGGATGTTTCATACACAAATGAGTTACTCCTGTGGCACTCATGCTTTTAATATGCTTTTGAGAGGACATCAGGGCAGCAGTGTTAATGTATGGCACATTGGGGTGTACATTTCCTTTTTCCATCTCCTTCACAGGCTCTCCTTCTCATTGTGGTTGATTGAGATGATGTGAAAGTAGACAGATGGGGTTGGCAGCCAGACAACAGCCTGTCATCCTCTGGGCTTCTTTCCTTCAGTCCCCTGTGTCCTCGCTGCTCTCACACTCTCTCTCTTCTGCAGCTTTCCCACTCATGCTGCTCGCCCTATCTGCTTTTTCTCACTCTTCACCAAAGCATTCATTGTCAACATGTGTCTCAAAATCTGTCCCGTTCCCCCTTTTTCGTTCCTTTCCACTTTCTCTATTCTTTTACGCAGCGGCATTGTGGCCCCACGCTAATGCAGGCCTTCATTAAATGTCAATTATACACCAGAGACCACACAGTGGAAGGAGAAAACACAATGATTTCCGACCCCAAAAGGTCAACACGCTTATGGGCATTCAGCTCTCGTTGGAGAACAGTCTGAGTTCTAGATGTTAGATGAAGTTTGCATCAGCAAGAGTTGTATAAAACACAACCACGACCGTGTTGCCTGTCTCAGGTGATGCAGAACTGTGGAGGAAACAAAATTTATGAATGTAAAACAAGAGGATGCAATGACATAAAGATTATTTGCTTTTGAGATTTGCTTTTGATGTAACTATTCATTTAAAATATCGTAGTTTTTCTCAAGACAATGCGAGATTCCAAAAATGAAATGACTTTTCACCATTTTTGTTTCCAAACTACATGCTAAAAGAGTTAGATCTGTGAAGGAGGAGAAAAAGATGGGACTTATTAAAATGAAGAAAAAAGTGTGTCCATATGTGCTTGAGCATGGGAATATCCTGACTGCACATCTGTGCACTCTCTGCTGTGTGACTTTCATACTGCAGAGGGACCAGGCCAGATGGTGTGTATATATGTGTGTGCGTATGTGGAAGGGGGTGAGGGGGTATGCCACATGTTGTGAGTATCCATTCACGCAAGCTGTGCAGTGTGAACATGCCCCCAGATCTAAATAAACCTGTGGCAGCACCCAGGGTGGAGTCTATAGCACCCAGAGAAGCAGATAGGAAGGGGAATGGTGAACATACAACAGAAGCCTGCTTGTTGTTTCGCTTGCATAGTGTGTGCTGTCACATATTTTGTCCTTAGCTCCATTTTGTTCTTTTATATAGTTTCAGTCTCATAGAAAACCATGGTGGAGTTCCACATCTCTCTAAACTTCTGCATAACTGCCTTCACCCTTTGACCCGAAGTGAACTAAATCCCTCTTGTCTTTTGTGCATCCAAATTACATGAGATTATTTGCTCAAGATTTATGTCCGTGTGAGGGAGAAACATGGGGAAAGTGGTATGCATTTGCAGAAGCAGACTGGGGAGACAATAAATGTGAAAGAGCGATACAAAGATGGAGAGCCATCTGGCAATTTTAGCTGGCCAAAGTGAAAAAAATAAAAGGGTGGAGGGGAAGGATTCTGTGCACAGCCCCCTAATGAGTGCAGAATATTTCTGAAAGAGGATGAACCACAGCAAGACGGAAGTTTGCTTAATTTCACCCAGAACAGAGTGCATATAGATAAAAGCGCCTTCATCACTAGAAGTGTGTACCACAGGGAGGTTTGTGAAGAAAGTTCTTGGGGCAAATGCAAACCCATGGGCACAGCAGTTTTATCTTTCCCCCTTCTTTTCAGGGAAGTACTCCCAGATTACTAATGCATCTCCCTGTCAGCAAGGGCTGAAAATAGGTGAGCGCTGACCCATTTAATCAAACTTGTACTGACCCCTAACTAAGGTGAGAGCAAATGTTTGGTGTGGAGCTGCAGGATTGGCTCAGATCATGTGTGTCCTGCAGCCTTTCATCTGGAAATACAGCAAAGTAGAGATCACATGTAGCATTTTGATGGCTTTGGTTGACTTTGGGATAATCTAGTGGTTCAACACAAAGGTCATGTCATCCCTTTTGCAACACTTTCCCACCCTCCCTGCTCGTTTATAGATAGAGTTTCAGACTTGCAGCGTGTTTGTTGAGCTAACCAGTTTAGTGGTTTCTGAAAGGTAGAAGGAAGCGTCACAGGAGAGATTCTCGTGGGAGACTGATGGTTAAGTTCAGCTAGCTCGTTGACCCATGTCTATCGCTTGTACCGCTCCCTCTGTGCTTGTAGGTGCCCCTTCTGGCCCCTGGTTGCCACCTCTGCCCTTCTGGCCCCTGATGTCCTCCCCTAGTGTGCTCCTGTCCACCCACTGCGTACGCTCAAAAAGCCCAGAGGTCAAAGCAGCAGCAGTGAAGGTGAAAATGTGTTTCTTTCCTGCCCTGTTTGTTCAAGTCTGCCATTATGCTGAGTGTGATCAAGCAACCAAGTTCAGCTCCAAGATAAACCAAACCCCTCACCACTACCACCCTCCCTTCTTTCTGCATCCCCTGGGAGATGCACCCCAGGCGGAGTGTCTTCTTTCTCCAAATGGCAAAGGACCTGCTCCCTGTTTATTCTCCTGTCCGTCCTTTCTCTTTTGTACCCCTTATTTGAGCTCATACGCTTTTTTGCCCCATATTTGTTCCTTTATCATAACCTGAATGTTTCAAGAGGTCTTCAGCCTCCACATTCCTCTTCCTTTTTCATCCCTTCTGCATTCCTTTTTACACTCATCTTATCCTCTCTCAATCTCTTTTATCTTTTTATCTTCTGTCCATCTATCTTCTCTATGATCTTCTTTCCTGCTTCCATCTCTTTTTCAGTGTGGCCTAGACACCCCATAGTCTGGAAGGCGGCCCGTCCCAGCCCTGCCCTCGAGGCCCTCCGCACAGCCCCGTGGGTAATGGGCATTGTGTATTCCTACTGATCCCTGACGGGGCCATATTGTGCCTCAGCGGGATGTCAGGAGCACAAAGCCAACCGGCCTGCCACATTGTCTCACACTCCAAATGAAGAAGTTCCTCCTCTGGCTCCCAAAACAGCCTTGAAATGTCAGAGGAGAGGGAGGAGGTGTGGCTGTGGTGTGCATGCTTTTTTTTTTTAAAGACCAAGCATGTGTGGGCTTATTGTTGGAGTGTAGGGTTGTGTGTTACTCATTAATGCAACAACACTCAACTCATTTAGGTCCAAATCCTACAGGCTTCCAAAAGAAACACAATTTTGGGAGCTTGCTCTTACGTATGTAGAGATGTGCACAGACAGAAAGACACACACATGTTTGAACTGGAATCACCAGTAAACTGACAATCAATCAGCTCAATCATGCTGATTGTCTGTGCTGTCACTTCTACACAACATGACTATCAAAGGTATGATTCAGATGCTACTCGTGTGCAGCAGATAAATAGAGATAAGGAGTTTCACAGACAGGTTTTTGCCTTCACACACATCACAGAGCAGGAGTGATTGGGAAGAGACGTGCCATTCAGACGTTCTGTCTGCTCTATCTAATACAAGTCAATATTAACCTTTTTAAAGATAAACCAGTACGTTTACATGACTCCAATCTCTAATTTTGAGTAGTTTTTTTTTTGGTTTTTTTACTATTTTTTTTAACAGGTCAGATCTGGACCTAACTGGTTCTAGACCACTTTTAGCTTTATTCCTACAAGTCACAATAATAATAATAATAATAATAATAATAATAATAATAATAATAACAATAAATAATCTTGTTTTTTTTTTATTTATGAAGGCTATAAGAGTGAGAAATTGTTGTTTTGGCATTTGTAAACACAGGTGCAGCACTTGGCCATGTTCACATTAGATGTCTTTGGATGATGCTGAACAAATGACATATTTTCCACAGCAGAGAAAAAGTTATCCTATTACAAACCTTGACCAAATACACTGCCTTGCCACATTCTAATGTTTCATTGGACCGCCTTTAAGCTTTTATCTGTATCTGTTGCTTATTATGTCCTTATTTGGCCCTTTTATTAAAATATAGTAAAAGTATAGTAAAATAAAGTTATTCTGATTCTGATTCTGATTTTGGATCTGGATGTGGATCGGATTCTGATTCTGATTCTAATTCTGATTGACTTCTGCAGCATACATTGTAAACAAAAATTTATTACCTTCCAGTCATCATTAATTTTCCCCAAAATATTGTATTGATGATGGGAGAATCTAGTGGCTGTGTGAAGCCGTCTCTAACACATCCCAAAGACTCTCAGTGGGGTTCAGGTCTGGACTATGTGGTGTCCAGTCTACATGTGAAAATGATCTCATGCTCCCTGAACCACTTTTTCACAATTTGATCCAGATGAATCCTGGCATTGTCATCTTGGAAAATGGCCATGCGCTCAGGGAAGAATAAAAATCCATTGATTGATTAACCTGCTGCTCATTCAGTGTATTCAGGTATAAGATGACTTCATTCTTTAGAGGCGTACTGTTACTGAACCTCGACCTGACCAACTGCAACTACCCCGGATCATAGACCTCCTCATCACCAAGTGTTGACTTGTACAGTCAACACATGGCAGATCGGCTGCACCACTTCATCAGCCTCTCTTCTTAACCCTAAAGAGTCCATCACTCTCATTGGACCACATGACCTTCAGTCTTTACACTCCTTAGCAACTGAAACCTTTTTTCTCAGGTTAGCCTCACTGATTAGTGGCTTTCACTGGTGTTCAGTCCCAGTCCTTTGAGTTCCCTTTGCATTGTATGTAGAAATCTTCTTACTTTCACTATTAAACGTAGCCCTGAGTTCTGCTGGTGTTTTCTTCAATGTAATTTCACCAAAGATGTAAGTTAATGTAGGGCAGAAGATCTTTGGAAAATGCTTTGACCACACTACGTCTTGAAAAGATTCAATTTAAAAGTTCAAACTTCTGAATTGTCCCTGAAGCTACACCTCCAAAGCACAGAAGTGACCATATATCTGTCTATTTATCTAGTTGTCTATCTTATTGACTCACTCATCATTTGGTAGGTACATCTTTATTCATTATGAGTTATATTTTAAAAACTAACTTACCTAAAGGCCTGTAGTCCACACAAACCTTTTTTTTTTCTAAATAAAAGCAACAAATTTTGCTCTGACCACCACATTTCGAGTTGTGCCACTGAGCTCAACTCAGTTCAGGTGTGTTCTGAGACACTGGTGTGTGTGTGTGTGTGTGTGTGTGTGTGTGTGTGTGTGTGTGTGTGTGTGTGTTTATATACCTTACATGAAGTGTTTTATAGATTACTGTACTTCTTACCACCTTGGTTATGTATAGGCCTTACATGTGTATTGTAGCACTCCCTCAACAATTTCCCAGGAGACTTATAAGAAGCTTAATGATGTTTTGTTTGTGTATGGGTGTGTATTTTTTGCCTGCCAGCTGGAGTAGCCAGGTCAATGCAATGTCTGAGGGTGTTGCGTGCAGGTTGAGGAAACGGCCCCCCTGTGAATCCTGCGTGTGAGCTGTTGACACTGAGCACAGTTAGATTGGCTGTGGCTATAATACAGACATAGCCAGAGCTCAGGGGGCTTGGCTTGGGGTCGCATGCTGCTCTGCCCAGTTGTTCACATTTTCTGAAGGGAGATTGTCTGCATGTCTAAGCTAAAGAGTGCTAATCCTTGTAGCAGTACTCATGCCAGGGTCCACTCTGCGAAGTTTCAGGGAATTTTTTTTATTCCATATTCTGCAGCACTCACCACTCAAATCCTCTGAGCTTTAACCTTTATCTAAATGTCTGTGCTGTTTCATTTTGTGTTAGAGCTGCAGTGGAATTTGTTTTGGCTTATTGGTTTAGAAAAATATGGCCTCCTCTGCTTTGTGGTCTATACAAAGGCTGCTGCCATGTCCTCAACTTGAGTTATGTTTCACTTTGTAGGAGAGTTTCTCCCTTGTCTGGAGATACAGATCTTCTCACTCCCTGTGTACCACTGAGTGATCAGAAGCTGTTTTATACAAGCAACCTGTACAACAACCGGACTGTTTATTGATGTTCTCAATAGATTTGTGTTCTGCCCTTTTAGTCCGCAGAGAGCTGAATCATACAAATCTATATGTTACCTCAAGGACATTTGACAGGGCATTTGACTTCAGTGGTGTGCAGGAAGTTGTACCCCTCAGGGTATCCTTGCAAAGTCTTGTGGGGTGATCTATAATAAAATGTTCAGGTAATATAAATGAGTAAACCCATGCTGTGACAGTACATTTAGACATAATAAATAATGCAGTAATACAGTATTTGAATGTCTGGTCCATGGGGGATTATATTTCTACATCTGGTACTTTTAACACAAAGACAGGACACTTTTTACAGAGTAACAATTTCTGTGAAGGACTTGAAGAAGATATTTTTACTTATCTAAAGAGTGTTTTAAAGTTGTGGTATTATAACTTGAAATAAAGTAGAGCACTAAATAATTCCTTAAGTTGGTTGTATTTTATCTTCCTATCAAACCTGGCCTGCAGGTTATGGGTATGTGTCTTTTTTTCTTAGCTTTTTTATGAATGGAAAATATTGGTAAATTTAAGAAATATGAAATTGGAATGAATGGGAAATATGATTATTTCTGGCCAATGTCCAGCTTCTGCTGCAAAGATTACTCTTTGGTCAAATTCACAGATTACTTTTCAGGTGTCCTATTCTTTAGAGTCTTTTCCTTTCTCAGTGTTTCTTCCTTCTCTTTCCTCTGACTTATCTCTCCATTCTGCGGTAATGAGCGTGCTGTAGCTGCAGGCCTGTCCGTGCTCTATGTTAATCCTTCCTTTCAGCCGGCGGGCCATTTAGAGCACAAGCACCCAGAGCCTCTTCCAGAATTTAATTAAACATTCTTGGTGTCGTTGTGTTACTTTGCGCTTTCCTTTTCTTTCAGACATGCACACGCATGCATACCCATGCACACAGAAATCTACCCTTACACTTTTTCTTCTCATCAGACACTTGCTAGCTGCATGTATCTTATGTCAGTCTGAGCCCCCTTCCCCCCAGCTACCTGTGCTGGAATTAATGCATATCATGGTTATCTTCTAACCGGTCAGTTGCTGTTCTTCATAAGTCTGCATAGCTGAGCATTTTAGTCATATATTACATTAAATTTAGCAATTTCCATTTTTAAAAATAACAAATGAGCTAAAACAGAAAAGATAGAGCAGGTCATCTAACTGTACCCATCATTCCTTATTTACACCTTACAGGGGCAACTAGAAGAGATTTAAACATGAATAAGCTCCGACAAGATAAAGAGTTGTGTTTTCCCACTACTTAGTGATCAGAGGAGGGCAGCTTTATCACACATTTGGCTATAAGAATTTGCTCTAGGTGCATTTGCAATCTCATATAGCTAATAATGTCAAAACTCTATAAATAACAGCCCTGCTTCATCACAGCTGCAAGAAAAACTAACCAAGAAAGCAAAGTTTTGTGTAAATTCATGTTTGAAAACTACACAAACTCCTTCACTCCAGACTCTTAGCTCAAAGGTTAATCAAGAAGTAGCAGTGGAATCTTGTTTCTGTCACACAAGGAGCCATGTAGACATGCTATCTGCACACAAAACACACAGCATAAAAGTTAACAGCTGAACAGGTGTATGACATGCCCTGGCCGGTCGGGAGAAGGATTTGGGCAAACGTTAAAATTTTCTTCCCGTTTAAATGGTACAGAGGGTCAGAATATACTCATATACAGCGTATACAGATAACACACAGTGAGTGTGTGTTATCTTCCCTGGACCAACACAGACCGTCATTCATACTCAGGTCTTTATAACTGGCCAAAGAAAGACTAATTTGGGTGGAGGTTTTTTTTTTTTTCCTTTGGTGGAGGGGGCTGTTTGGGGGAGATGTATTGTTTGTCTAATCCGCAGTGACTGGGAAGTTGTACACTGTGCAAATAGTGCATATTTGAGCAGCTCTGCTCCAAAGTAAAGCCCCTTCTGCCCCAAACGCTGAGATAAGCATGAGGCTTGGTTTTTATTCATAAAGCGTTGTCTGAACGGTCTTCTTTTAATGCCGTTTTGTTTTCCATCAAGGCTGCATAAGTGATCAAAACATGGCATACTAAAGGATTTTGTGCTTTTGCAGAGACAGTTGTGGAATTCTTATCTGATAGCAGCTTAGCATATCAGGCCTTTATATCTGCAGAGAAGTGGCCTGAAAGCAGTTGTGACATTTTACTGGAGAACAGACAGATTGGTTAAAAGAGATAATGTTAGCATAATAAGAAAAATGTTGCAAGACAGAATTTTCTGTGACCATTTTGTCACCTCTGTTTTGGCTTTTTCCCTTTCAAAGCAGATAAGCTGCATGTTTAAGAAATGCTTTAAAATTAAATGTTAAAAAAAAAACAAAAACAAAAAAAACCCAAAACCCACTTATGATCTATTCAATGTTTCCTAAATGTCATGTGTAGTTTAGATTTGCATTGTTTAATAAGATGATGAATGACATCTCTGAGAAGAGCTGCCTGTCAGTAAGAGGACATGTTGTCCATCATTCATGGTGCTTTTCACTCTGAACATTTACCTCTGAAACCAGACACTTATTAGAGACTGGATTCTAAACTGTGGAGAGCAGGTAAAGTGTTTATCTGACAGTCAGTGAAATGCCTCAGTGGCAGGCCTCAGCAAAATGCTTCAATTTGTGTAACGTGGAGAAGGCCTTGGGCTACATGCATAGTGTTTTGACGATATGTCGGTGTAAATCTAGAGGTTCTAACGCACCGGCTTCACCACGTCTTTGAGCTTCCTTTGACATGGCTCGAGGCTAACGTAACCATCTTGCCCACTATTTGACTTTTAGATCAGTCAATCTATTACATTATCATAGCAACGGTTTTTCAAACACTGCAGACGTTCTGGCTTGAAGCACATAAGTCAAACAGAGTGCACCGAAAGGTTTGATAAGGAGTGTGGGACCAGCAGCCAAATCCGCTGTTTATTCTGTGGTGTTTTCAAGCTCAATAAATTCAGACAGCTGCAGCAGTTAGCACCATTGTGTTACCTTTTGAATAACTGTGATAGATCTCTGTATCAGAACTTTAAAGGCCGTGTGCAGTCCAATCCTTTTTAATCTCTGTCATCTGCATAGAACTGCATAAAACTATGGCTCACAATGGCTGTGCAGATCAACAGCAACAAGGCTAACTTGTCCAACAAAGTACTGCTTTATTTCTGCCACCCTTTAAAACACACAAGCTATAATCTTTGGGGGGGGGGGGGGGGGGGGGGGGGGGGGGGGGGGGGGGGGGGGGGGTTGGATTTGAGGTCTGAATCTTTCAAAAGCAACGCTCCCCTTTCTTCCCCTTTTTGCTGTATTAAGGAATTCCCTTATCTTGCCTCAGCAGTGGTGTAGCATAGAAAAGAGCAGGCCGCTTCATTGTCAACCCTTTAGAGTTCTAGGCTTGTTTGATAATATTTTCTGTGGGTCACTTGACATCCCCCTCCTTCTTTTGCACCCCCCCCCCCCCCCCCCCCCCCCCCCAATTCCCCCTCATTGTTTGCCTCCTCTATTATTCCTCTAACCAGATTCAGGGTGTTTTTGGGGTGTTTGGAGGGGGGATGGGGTGATTTTTTTTGAGTGGTGGTTTGAGGGAAGGATAGGGAAGTTTGTCTTTGGTTTGTCTTTGGTTTGTCTTTGGTTTGAAAGGATTCTGCATGCTAGCAGCCTGCAAGGGTGAACCTAAATGCCACAGAACCATATGGAGTCTCCCGACAATTAAATTACTTTTATCTAACTTTTTCTTTCTTTCCTCCCCCCTTTTCGTCTTTCTGTTTTCATGTTCTTAAAGAAATTAGTTGGGACCTTTGCATTTTTCACCCAAAGGCAGGGAGGGCATGCCAGAGATGTGACTGAATTCCACTGCTCTTAATAAGTTAATGAAATAATGAGACCTTTCTGCGTCCATCATGCCCTAAAGAAATCCTGTATAGCTAGAAACCTTTCAAATATTTCAGACACCTAGAGGTATAAAAATTAAATTATTATTATTATCATGTTTATAACTGTTCTCTCCATACTACAAAATGTGTATTTTAATCCCAGTTCGATATAAATATGTATAGTCTTTTTACAATGACAGGCTTGACTCTTGCTGTTGTTAATGATCCTGTCCTGATAATAACCAAAACCATCAGATTATTTGTTTAACAGAATATGATTCTGTTGTGATTGTTTTCTCAAGGCCCCTGCAAACTAAAATAGCACCAGAACTATAGATTAAATAGAGGATGGTTGTTTCTGCACCTGTGGTAAATGTTTTCCTCATCTCCTTTAGGAACCGCTTCCATTTGCCATGGTTACAAACTTCCTCCCTGCCATTTAAATGGCAAGGTAAGTGGAGAATAGCTAAGGGGGTGTTTTAAAGGACAGAGGGACATACACATGCTTCAGGGCAGAACTCACGCCAGAGTCGATGCCTGGGTGGCCAATTAGCAAAAAGAAAAGAAAGAGGCTGTGCCATCAACCAATGACGGCTGAGGGAGGAAGAAGGGTGAAGTTTTTGTCTGTTTTCCTCTCCCTTTCCTCCCTCCCTCCCTCTGTTCCTCTTTTACTCTCTAGCTCTGTCTATCAACTTGGTGTCCGCCGCAAAACTCCGGCAGAATACCCAATGAGGATTACCAGACTGGAAGAAGTGGGATCTCTGGAGTTGTGTATGTGTGTTTGTGTGTCTATGTATGTATGCATGACTGTGTGTGTGTCTCACTTGTTTGTGGAACAAAAATGTCCTAGTGTGTCCCTAGACAGACATTTGGCTGTTTCTCATTGGCCATAGAGGATTACAAACCCTCTCTTTGCCTCTTCACAC
>NC_136620.1:36106057-36128286 GCF_933228915.1 Telmatherina bonti | reverse complement strand
GACATTCTGAACTGATCCTCCCATACGCCAAGCCAACACATGAACATGTTGCCTACAGCAACATGACCTATTTATACAAATCGAGGTTGAATGGAAAGTTGAAAATGATGGGAAAGTTTGGATGAAGACTTTTAAACCAGAAAATAAACTTTTAAAATTCCTATCAACATTAAATATAGTACCGAGTTGTTGCTGAAACAGCTGGTGGCTTAATACTCGTGTTTTACTTGTATTTACTAAAATTATTGCCACGATTTAATGACATTGTTTCGTCCTGTATCGCTTTTGTCCTGCATACTTCACATGCAAAGCTATTATTAGCTGCCTTGCAACATCCCAATTAACCTTTCCAACCAAACTGCTGTAAATCATCAAAAGTACTGCTGCTTGTGTTTGCTTATAAGTGCAGCCTGTGCATGTGTGTGTTGGAATGAGTGTGTCCGTTCCTTTGCTCAAGCAGCCCGTTTTAATGACTGCAGGCCTGTTGAAATTGAGAATAACTAATGAGTGTGTGCCGGTGGCTGTGCATACAGTTGTGCACAAAAATGCGGTTCTGTGTGTGTCTGCGTGTCCGGGTGTGTGTTGAAGAGCGTGGGCCTGGAGTGGGTTCCTGCTACTGCTTTTGGGTCTTTGTGGCTCTCTGTGAAGCGGGGTCGACCTTGTGGGGCTCTCCTCCGGGGCCCAGACAAAGCCAGTGCAGGATTATCCACCCCAGGACAAAGTGTGTGATTACCATGAGAAAACAGCCAGCTCCAGCCTCATAGCCAAGGACTGCCAGGCCTGCTGGAGAGGTGGGCCGCCACTCATTAGCTGCAGGGAGAGGCTGAATGCAGGCGCACACTCACTACCCTACACACACAAGAGAAAAACACAATGACACAGACACACGTAATGACTCGCATGCTCATGCTGTTACTCGTGTATTTGTGTTCATGCGCAAAACGCTGTTTGTGGATGAATGCACAAGTTAAAGTCATAGCTTTTTAAACATATGGATTATAATAAAAACATACTAACTTATTTTTACAGCAGCTTCTGGATCTGTTGGACTTAATTTGGGACATGTCAGACACAACGTGTTTAAGCAGCATAAAATTATTCAAGCCCTGAAAAAATGCATGAATTCTCCGATAACTTATGGTTCTCTGTTCATTCTGACTGATCAGTTGCAGCTTAGCAACAGTGATGCTCAGGTTGAGCATTTTCTTTGTTATTTGTTGCCTTTTTTTCATTATATTGTATTATATATTCATGCAGAAGTGATTCTTAAATTCATATCTGCTATCTTTAGGAAGCAGGAATGAATTGCGTTTTGTCTGGATGTGAGCGCCACAATGCGCAGGCTGACAATGTCCCGGCCTGCTGCGATAACCCCGACAACAGCCACAGGTCTTTTGTAGAGTTTGCATCTTAAGCTGCTGATCAGTGGATCTCCCACCTCTCCACTGAAGAGTCTCTCTGTCTACCATGGATTAAAGGGATGAGCTGATATTCTTCTATCTCCTCATCTGTCGCTCTTTCTCCTAGTAGGAGGATGAGAGAAAGATGTCTTTTGTTGGTGGGAGGCAGCCCACTTGAGTTGAGCTGGAGAGGGTATGTGATGGAGGAGGTTTGGGGGAGGAGAGGTACAGAAGGAGGGAGGATGAGAGACATGATTATTGATGAAGGAGATGTTTTTCAAAGACGCCTACCAGGAGGTATCTCAGTGCATAGGCACTAGAAGACACGGCGACATGTAACGACTAGGAGAAAAAGAGGGAAAGTGAGTGTATTGTTTTAATTGGGTAGCAGCTCCCGGTCACTGGGGAGGTCAAGAGTTCGGGCCTCTGCCACTTTGACCCCTCACTGTTACAGCACTTTTTTGTCTGCAGCCACTTTTAGTTTTCTCTCTCTTTTACTACTTTGTGCTATTTACAACTTCTTTGTTTCCTCATTGTTGAAAGTTATGAGAAGGATGGAAGGAAACATTCTTTATCTGCTTTATTTTTCGCTGAATTTTCCAATCCAGTTCTGATAGTTTTTCTTTTTATGTAACTTTTCTACCCGTTATTTAGTCATGCGTCAGTACGTCTGCATTTACATCCTCTTTTCACAGCTTTCTTCTCTTTTCCTGTCCTTCTTTCACTCTTTGGAATGGGAGACAGGTCACAGCTTTAAGGGGATGGCAAGCCTGTCATGTGTTGCTTTGTTTTGGTTTTCATCTGAACATACCGCCACAAGTTAACCTGGCAACTGCCTCCTCCCTCCCCCCCCACAACTGTAAACTGGAGAAATAGTAGCATTCTTCCCCAGGCCAACATTCTCCAGTGATTCCACAAAAGGTCACTTTGACTTTTAATTTCCATCCTCTGGGTATGATTCATGATTTGCTCTTCTAACATGGGTGTGTTGATGTTTATATTTGACTTCCAGAAGAGCTAAAATAAATTAAATCTGATTGGACATTCGGCTATTTATCTACCTGGAGATGGCTGCCATGGCACTATTCGCTGAAATGGGAATTAGTGAATGTCACGAGAGAGAAATGAATCCTGGTGTTGCAGCTCTATAAATATTTGACTCTCCTTCCTCGAGCCCTCACCGTGGAAGTAGGCTCTTGCCTAGTAGTCCTGCTCTCCTTACCAGAGGGAACAGGGTGGCAAGTTATCTGATTAATAGACTTACAGAGAACATAGATCATGTTTTTGGGAGACCTAGAAAAAGTTTGGGCCTATCCTCAGTACCCTACAGAACATCTTATTCAGCAGTAAATTTGAGGCTTTTTTCAGAGAAACATTGCAGCAGTAAAGCATGCCCTGCTTCTTACTGCATTCCTTTGCTGATACTTGAAAACTGGTCTCTCAATGCCACGTCTTCATTTTTGTGTTGGTTTCCTATTCTTAGAGGCTTGAAACACAGAAATTCAGAGGTCTTTCAGACTGTGCTGAATTTGGCCTAACTCAGCTAAGATATTTTGGGAAATATGAATCTGTTGTCAGTTTGGTTATGTGGCAAGCTCCACTGTAAGACACAGTCAGCAAAAGAAAAAAGCTTTAATATCAGCCGTGTATTAAGTAATGCACGCCACTATGAGCTCCCTCCTGTCAGAAAACAGCAGCTGATTTAAAGTACTTATTCTGGAGCAAGGATCCCTCCTTGTTTGCTGTTCACTTGATGTTGTTTTATGCTCACAACAAAATTACACAAAAAAATGTTTGTTCAAAGCGAATAGCAGACGCCTCTTTTTTTTTTTTTTTTTTTAGAGCTGTCTGCTTCTTCCAGTACATCAGCAGGGTGATAAATGCAACTTTGTGACATGCATTTTTTCTTCTTAACAATGGTCTAAATGTTGATTTAAACTTAAAAATGTTTCCTTGTATAATGTGCTTTTCATTCAAGCATGTGTGTTGGTGTGTATCACGTCATCTTAGAGTATCACAGATGGCCCAAGGCCCCTCTTTTGACATGAGTGTCATTTATAACCATTAGGGTGGACGCAATACCCCTTCTCTCTCTCTCTCTTTCTTTGCCATGCTCTTCTCCTTCTCTCTGTCTCTACTCTTGTCTTTCCTACAAATGCTTGCATGTACAAGCAAACTATATACTACCCAGCAATGCTAACAACTGTCGGGCATTACGCAACTTTGTGGTTCAGCAGTCAGGAGATCCAGTAGGAGGTAGCTTCTTGTTGATCTGGTTTCTGTCCACAAGGGGGACTGAGTTTCTTTGCTCACCAGTTATTTTTGCCTCATCTTCGAAAACATCCACTTGATAATTACAACACAGATTTTTTTTTCCATGATGTTGAGTTTCTTTTATCCCCATTTTCATTCAACAGTTGTTCTTTTTAAATTCCCCAACTAAGGGAACGCAACAAGCTGTTGCCCCCATATCCCCCAAACCCACCACCCACCCACTCCACCATCCTATCCATCAACACAGCAACCAGTGATCACTGAAGAAAAGGGATCAACTCCTTCTGGTGTGTTCCCTCAGCCCATTTAGCATAGGTCCCCACCCCGGGGCCTTCGGGCATGGCTCTGTGCCCTGACAGAGGAGTCTGGGGGAATGCACACCCTGCTGAATGCTTTCTAATGGCTCAGAATCGTCTTTAATGAGCTGGAGGATGCAGTGCTCCGTATGGCGTTGTTCACCTGGGAAAATCACAATCTGTGCATCTGAAGACCGGACACGGCCTAAGACACACACACACACACACACACAGAGAAGCACACATACTAAATTAGAAACACACATTCAACTGGCTTTTTGCAGCCTCAGCACGCTATTGTCCTTATAGTGAATGGAGCTGGAGCATGGTCAGTCACGGTTCCATTAAGGTGGTGTGAATCGGAGGTCTGCGTGTGTGTTTGTGTTACTGTGTCCAATTTTGTGCTCATTGTCTCCATTCTTGCAGTAATTCTCTTGTCTTTACTAAATCTAACATCTTCACAGAATTTATTTTGCATTTAACTGAAAACAAACTCTGCAAGCACACCAACATGCAGAATATTCCTTATGTGTCAGGATTCCATTAACAGTGATGTTTCCTGTCTTCAGCCATCTTCTCACTCCACCAGTCTGCTGTCCCCCTCATGAGTCTCTTGGGTCTCATAAAGCAGCATACTAAATTTGGACAATCTAACATGAGCTTTTCACTAACTGAGGCTTCCTCCTCCTCAATTTCTTCCTTTTGTAAGAATTTTAGCTTATTCCTGACTTATTCCTGGGTCTCCTGAGTTTCATTTGTTGAGCTTCTCGTATACTTTATCAATATTTGCTTCATCACAGATTTCTGTCAGCTTTGCTCTGCAATGACAGAACTTTGGTAAGATGGTTAGCTGATGTTTGGTGTTCAGATGCAGTCCATAATAAAGGACAGTGTTTAGTAGATGTTGGGTTTTTGATTTTGGCATTAAAACCCTATTTTTGCCAAAGGAATTCATCTGCATTTTTGTCGCTCCATTTTTTCATCCTTCTATGAAAGTTAATCAGTTATGTGAACAATCAAACACACAGCATTTTAATATCAGCTGGTGAATGTTAAACTTTTAAGCTGTCTATCCGAATTTAACCCATTTGTTCACATATTAATCAGACGAGGAATTTTACCAGAAATGAGCACATGTGAAGGTTTTGTACAATCCAAATTCCAATGAAGCAAACAAAGCAAATAAAAACAGAATACATTGATTTCCAAATCTTGACTACACTACAAAGACAAGATATTTCATGTTCAACCTGATGAAGTTTATTGTTTTCTTTTTAATATTCACTTATTTTTGGCAAAGTTGAGACGTACTCAAAATACAAAACCAAACAAAACAAAAACTGCAGCTTTATTGGAACGCAGCAAGTGTCATGATTAGAAGCAACCTAGAAAGGCTGAACCATTCAAAAGCAAGGATGGGGTGCGAACAACAGTGAGAGCAAATATATTTAAGAACATAATTCTCAATGCAAGGAATTTAGGGATTCTGTCACCCATAGGCCATAAAGTCATCAAAAGATTCAGAAACTTTGGAGAAATCTTGTCATGTAACTGACAAGACCAAAAACTGAATGCCTGGGAGCTTCGATGCAGGAAGTACTGGATTAAAAACCACTGTCATTGTGTACTGGATAGTACTATGTTGACAGGTAAACTTTCAGCGTTGTCAGTTAACATATTAGTGTCAGTTACAAAGACTTTAATTGAACCATTAAATATACTACATATATTTAATATTAATTGAAAATAAGTTAAACAAAAGGAATCATTGAGCATCACTGTAGTCTGATATTACAATTTACACAACGTCCCAACTTCATTGGAATTTTTTTTTATTTTTTTTTTTTACATTTAATCATGGACCTTGACCTGGTAGTATCCAATCAGCCATGCCATAATTCTCATTGGAAAGTGACCACAAAGGGTTTGCCATCAAGAGACCACCTTCAACAAAAAGGCACCTGCCGTTCGCATTTAATGGATGGTGGATTTTCATGGATATGCTGACTTCTTCAGCCTTCTGTCCTCTTTTCCATCAGCCCAAACTCAGCTACAAAAAATGGTTTCCCTTTCATTCATCCTGATTCTCTGCTATCAGAAATAAAATCTAAGCTCCAGCTGAATGCACACGTCACACGTAAAGTTCAAACACGCCTTTGATGTAAACCAACGTTAATCCT
Source organism: Telmatherina bonti (assembly GCF_933228915.1). Taxonomy (NCBI): domain Eukaryota; kingdom Metazoa; phylum Chordata; class Actinopteri; order Atheriniformes; family Telmatherinidae; genus Telmatherina; species Telmatherina bonti. The sequence continues at coordinate 36,122,136 of NC_136620.1, read as the reverse complement.
CGACTTTATTCATCTCTCTTTAAAAGTTCCCTGCAGATGTCCTCTCAGTCCTCCTCTCACACCTGAGTTTTACGGTTCTACTTCACAGAGTGTCAGTGATCAAGTCAGCAGAGCATGGTGAGCCTTGGCTCGTGGGCCCCCAAGTCAGAGGTTCAGGGCCCTGACTGCCCCCCAGAGGGTGTGCCCATGGACGCAAGGGGAGGGACAGGGCGGCCCCCTTTGACAGCTCAACACACAAGGTCTGCTGGTGACCAAGGGGCCATCTAGGGGGCCTTAACTATACTGCTTTAGATGGCACCACACCCCAGTTCCATCCCCCAGGCCTCTGGGCTGTTGTTCCCTCAGAGAGGAGGGTGTGTTTGCAGGAGAGACCAGGCGAAGACAGGCACATCCCGAGACAAAAGGCGATCCTTTGGCCAGCACTGTTCTGCATGGTAGCGGCTGTATTCTTCTCGCCTTTTTTTGCCTTTTCTTTTATTTAAGCTAGCGGCCTTTGTCGGACCATGATAGAAACCGGGGGGCAGATATGATGGATGGAACTGGGGGGGGGGGGGGGGGGGGGGGGACACATGGGTAGATTGGAATAGAGGGGCCCAGTGTCGTGCTCCCAGTCTGAGAGGAACGTGCGAGGCATGGGGTGGCCTTGGTGACTCAGGCTGGGGGTGACGGACTATATGCATGTGTTTCATTTATAAAAAAGTAGAACCGCAAACTGGGGGAGGGGTGCAAGTGCTGGTGTGAAGGAGTGTGGTAAGGGGACGAAGAGGTCTATATAGGCACTATATCCCTCCTCATTTCTGAGAGGAGGACGTACTTCCAGAAGTTGCAATAGTTGGGGAGTTATTACAGAATATGGTAGATATGGGAAAAAGGTCCAGTCCTTGGCATTGTGGGGGGTTTAGCACCCAGATGAATTGGCAAGAAAAGTCCTTTGCAAGCAGATTTTCAAGTTGAAAAATAATAGCCACCATTGAAGGGGGAAAAAGTAAGAGCTTCATGGTATATAAATCAATATTAGCACAGTTCTGTAGTCATCTGACAGTTGAAAATGCACCCACTGAATGAAATTTGTTAAAAACAAAGACTACAGACTTGTGTGTTGCACTGCCTTCTGCACTTGTGCAGAGTGTATGCGAGCACAAGTACTGGGTGCTGCTGTATGTGGAGCTCAGTTCTCTGGGGGTGAAAAGATAGATGAGGGTGCAGAGTTGGGATGAAGTCACAATATTTCATCACAGACAGTATAGGACCAGGGCTGGATAAATTGTTTAAAATAATCATCATATGACGATCCATTGGCCAATAACATATAATACCACACACATGGTACATGAAGTTGTGATCAATTCTGATGCTACGCCTTGGTCTCCCTCTGCTCGTGCCTTTTGTAATCTCTTGATTGTCTTCCTGTTTGCTTCCTGGCATCACAAGAATAAAAAAGAAGAATCTCGGGGGATTAACCTCCTCTGCCATGCCTCCTGACTGCACCTTGCACTGTGGAATGTCCTTTCAGCAAGTCTATGACAGCCTTTTTCTTCAGTCACTTTGCTCTCCCACCGTCCACCTTGTATCATGGAATGTCCTAATCCACAGAGATACATGGAAAAGTTCTTACAACCCTAGGAACACCTTCCAACAATTTGCATGAAAAAAGACTCCCCGACCCCTCCCTTCTCAGCCTCCCATTCAAATAAAGATTGTCTTGTTTGTTGTTGCAAAAACAAACCTAATGTTTTAGCAGCATGCACATTTGTTGCTGCTCTGTATTTAATCTCTTAATCTAAAATTTATTTTCAAAGCTTGTTTGAGATGCTTTAGATTGTTGTTCAGGGCAATAAGTGAAGCTTTAGGTCTTTATGTAAATGTTGGAACCTCATAGCATTCCTACTGTAGTCCATCAGATTAACTGGAACTCTTTGTTGACCCATGCAGACCACCTGCTGTATGACAAAACGCCCCTACGTCACACTTTCGCTTTCCTCTGACTGAGAGAGATTGCTAACCTCCTCCTGTTGCATCAGACACAGGAAAGAAACAAAGAAAATCAGAGCAGATGCCAATCTTCTGCCCATCACATACCAGTCAGGACCTGGCAACCTGCTGGCGTCCCTATGGAGGCTTGAGATGAGTGTCTGGCAGCATGCTGGTTGTCCAAAGCAGGCAGGCTGGTGGCTGTCACCCAGTGCCCAGAGAGAGACATCCTCTTAGGGCTGGGACAAAGGTGGCTGGTCCTTAGGGATTAACCATTAGCATGCTAGTTTGTGTGTTTAACACTGGCCTGAATGGAAAGGACAAGAGCCAACACCCCAGTCCATTCTTAGGCGGGGAAGTGTTACTGTTTCAACTGCTAATGCTGGTTTGACTTATGCATATATATGCATACATGTACATACGAGGAATTTTTGCTTCTCTCGGTATGCAGGCTGATTTCAGTCAGTTACATAGTAAAAATGTGGTTTTTCAATATATTTTTATGTAAACCAGCAAAAAGAATGCTTTACAATATGTTTAGGTTTATCTTATGAAAATGTTTTTGACTTTTTATTAATCCTTATAGTTTATAATGATAAAAGGAAATTATAGTTTCATCAAAGCACCATCCTTCAGAGTTACGGGCTGGTTAGTGATGATTCGAGTCTTATGTTCACGGCTACTAATGTTCTTTTTCTATAAGATGTGCCAAATCTACATAGTTTATGTTTCTGAGGAGAAAAAAACAACTTTAAACATTTTGGTAAGAGGCCAAACCCATGCTCCAGAATCTGCTGAACTCTATGAATCATGTCAATGTGCAAACAGGACAAAAACAAGAATTTGAAGCCAGGTGGCAGTGAACAAGCCACTTTCAGAATATTGATTTTTGTTGTTCACTGAACTAGACATGGTCCTTCTTTTTCTGTTTGTGTGTTGGCTTAATGATGTGGAAAGATGCCTGTATGGAAATCTGAATTTGCGATTGTGTTTTTGTGTGTATATCCATGATTGTGTGAAATATCCCCTTTTTTTCCTGCTGCTGCTGTGTGTGTGATTATGTGCTCAGCCTTACTGGCTGGTGGCTGATAATAACACAAGAGACCAAGTGTTTGTGAATCTCTTAGCTGAGGAGATTCCCACCGTGCTCAGCGTGTCTGGGTTCTGTGTGTTTTTGGGGTTGCACGCGTGACTCCGCCAGCTGTTCTATTCTCCTGTTGGCCCCCTCAACCCTACGCAGCCCTTGTCCCTTGTCGACCCCTCCTTCCCACAGAGGCCTGCTCTTCATCTGATAAGAGCTGCACTGGCCAAACCCTCAGCAGAGCTCCTCAGAGCTGCTCCATGCTAACAATACTCCCTCCTTCCCCTCCATCCGCACACCATTTACATGTGAAAACATTGGGTCTTATCTTCAGTCCACTGGAGCAATGGCACAACAGCCAAGTGAGAGGGCTTGTTGGTATATATGTCTGTGAGGGGGCATTAAGAGAGCTGCATGACTCAAATCCAACTCCGAATGTGTGCACTTATGTGCCAAAGACAGTATTTCTATTTCTATTTTTACTACCCATTTTTTTTATGCGGAGAAGCAGCGTGAACAAATTAAACATACAATAACTTCAAGAGTCTCAAACAACACTAGTTGAGAGAATTAGAGGTTTTATTGTTAATGGGATATTAGCAAGCTTTATCACACTTGCACCATATCCAGTAGCTAGCGGCTATGGTAATGCATAATCAAAGACTCCCAAGAGAGGAAAAGTAGTCCCTCTCTGCCATATCCTTGGATTGTAGCCATAGTGGCTTTTAAGAATAATTCTAATCTACATGAGTATTAATGGGAGCACTGTCCTCACCATCTTAAATGGCAATTGCGCACCGACTATAACTCCTGAATTCATAACTGTTTACATTTTCCTCACAGTTCTCTGAAGTGCAACCAACCAATCAAGTGTTACATAACTTAATAGCAATAAAACACAAGTCATAAATTAAAATACAATTTTGTAGTATGTACAGAAATGCAGCTCTGCCCATTCACCAGCTGTCATGCCAAAAAAGGGCCTGGGACAGACAGCGAGAGAAGCGTGCAGGCTTTTAATTAAAGGCTGTGTAGTTAAGGGCCGAGGCTACGCAAACATGGGCCTCCAGCAGCAGAGTTTAAGATGAGGTAAAGGAGAGAGGGGTGTCAAGAGAAAAGCGGCTAAAATTTGAAGGAGGAGGAGGTGTGAGGGGAATAAAAATGAGCGATGTGTGAGGGTGGGAAGATAAAAGATGAGCAGACTGGGATACAGAGATGGGTACAAGTGAAGGGACGGACAGAGGACGGGATGGGCGAAAGCCGTCAAAGATGGTATCACGTTATCTGATGTGTCATAATGTGATGCGGATATTGGGGTGCAACAGCAGGATGAGAAGCAAGGCTCGAGGGGGATATTACAATGAAAATGGGGGGCAGCTGTTCAGATAATATTTATGTATTCACTAAGTTGTTTCTGAGGCATGTAGATAGTTGCCATGAATCCAAAGTATATAGAGATATACGTTTGAAATTAAATGTACTCAGGAAAAGCACATTGATACATGCTTGGTAGGACAAAATAACTAGATAATATAAAAAATAAAAAACCAACCAAAGAAAAAACAAAAAAAAAACAAACAAACAAAAAAAAAAACCCCAAAACAATATAAAAACAATCCAACATGGTGACGTAACAGATATCAGTTTTGAATCAAGCTTTGGTGAACTTGTGCTAAATGGCGAAACAGTGACACCTACTGATAAAACTGTGGAACTGCACGTCTCAGTTTAGCTGTGAAATAGACTCTAGTGCCAGGCAAAGTCAGTACTTAAACTATCTGACAATAGCACAGTTAATTGTCATAGTTAATTGTACTAAAGGCAGTTTATTCTCTTTAATGTTTGAGTAATTCTAGTCAACAGCTTAAGTAGTAAAAAAACACCTCTAAAATAAGTGAAATACACCAATTGATTTTGCGATTGCAACAAATGTGTTCATTCTTACATCTTGAATGCACTTTGAGCTTTTCCAGACCAATAAACCCCCCCCCCCAATCATTTAAAGCTGGGGTAGGTAATGTTGGGGAGCTAGCATGATTTGAAAGAAGCACCCCGTCTTGGTTCCTCCCCTCTGGTTTTGCTCATTACATGATCCGAGGCTTTTTTATTCGCAGCTTTTTCCACCAACGATTTTCTCTTTCTCGGCTGTTTAGCAGGAGGAGGCAAATAAACCGAGCCGGGTCGGGGAAATCCTTCCTGCATTTTCTCAGCCATGTTTGCCTTCCGAGTTTCTTCTTCAGTACTTTGTATTTTCATCCTAACACGCTATTTATATGCAGGGTGTGGTTATCAGGTATGTGCTGCTGGAGGGGGAGGAGGGGAGCCGGGAGAAGAAACTTACAAAACATAAGAAATGAACAACTGCATTTCGATCTGAACTTTTGGATTGGTCAGAGTTTTTACAGTAAACTGAGGAGTCTAACTATATTTCTTCTTGTTGATGATTAAAAAATGTACAGACTACTATCTGGAAGAGAAACCACTTCACCTAGACTAAGACAAAATGTCTCAGAATGACCTACCCCAGCTTTAAGGAGAAAGAAAAAGGAAGATGTATTCTACGTTTATGGATATGGATACAAGTGTATATATTACAGCTGAATGACTGCAACATGTTTTATTTACTTATCAGCTTGTGACTTATCACTTCTAGTAGTAGTATGAACCTGGACGGAATTTGTTCTAATTGTGCTTTGTTGCATTTACGTTTACATATTACTTAATCTACTGCATGACTTTTTCTTATTTTTATAAATAATTTTCCTGAATGATTTTTTGCAATTTTTTTTTTAACGTTTACCCAATTTTACTTTGTCGTTCACTGTTTTTGATTTACTTATTTCTTGACATCTTTAATAAATGCCCAATCTTTCTGATTTTCTGGTTAAAATAAAAATATAAATATTTATTGTTTGGGAGCGCTGAGATCTTAGTAGAAAAAGAAATAATAAAATATTCCTTATAGTGGATTATTTTTCCTCTTTCATACCAAGAAAAGCACTCAGAGAGCATGAACCTCTGCAGAGTCACTGGAAAAAGAATTACCACTGACAGGAGGCATTTTGTTTTAGTTAGAAGCTCTAATGGCAAAACTATCCCAAATCTCCCCATAGTAAAGAATCCTTTAAAAGAATTTCTGGATCCAGGCGATGATGCAGATCCCCCCCACAATGTAAGCACTTGTTCCATTTACCATTTCCGAGATTTCCTGAAAATTGAATCAAAATCCAACCAACCTTTGTGAGTTGTTACCAACAAAGAGGCAGACAGACAAATTAAAACTACCAACTGGATGATCACCACCTTGTCTGAGGTAAAATTTACAGTTGTCTTCTATATCGCTGGAGAACATGATTAGTCATCTTTCCATCATCAAGTTTGTGTGGCATGAGCACACAGCTAAATGTGTCACTATTGAACACAAAAATAGACCAAAATTCCCTGCAATACTCTCCTGTTGATTTTCGTTCTTATTTGAGTTACTTTCTATTACTGTGCTAGAGATAATTATACTCTATTGCAGGGGAAAAAAAATTTATCTGCAATTTTTATACTTAATTTATCTTATACTGTTGAAGACCTTCAATTAGTTCAACTAGGAATTATTGAAAGTCATTGTTGCATGTTTATGCTCAAGCTGATCCCACAAGAGTTCAACTGGATTAAAGTCTTGATTTACAGCAGGTCATTCCATCCTTTTCATAACTCCAGCACTCTGATGGTCTTAGCTCTGCGGGGAGAGAGCTGCCACCCTGCAGAATGAAGCTGAATTCCACCTTCTGGACGTCTCAAATTACCACTGGTTCTATAATCTCATTCCGATATGTCTGTCGATCAGCTATCTATCTGACACACACCTGGCACAACTTCAATCTTAAAACAAAACTGAACCTCCAGGAGAATATTCCAGGGGATTTTAGCATATTTTTGGTTACATTGCCGACGCATTTAGCTTTGTTTCCACAGAGGAATAATTCACACATGTTACACCTCATTGTAAAGGTGACTAAACAACCTTTCCAATCATATAAAACTCAATGCCAAATGGTATTATTAAAAGAGGAAATTAAGCAACTAAAAATACATTTCCTTTCTTTTTGTACTAAGTTTAGTTTATCTGCCTGGGCCACAGACTTTCAGGCTTTGCAATAAATATACCTTGGCAAAACATAAAATGGGGATAAAATGTCTTACCAGGTCTACAGGAGAAGTAATACACACAACATCTAAGTCAGAACTTTATATCACTTCATATGTACACAATACAGGGAATAGAAATATGATCATGGACAACTTCACATATATGAGAAAACAAGTTAAGGGAAAAAAAACCACACTGATTGTTTATCAAATCAAAACCAAGATGTCAACACTGGTGTAATGTTGTCCTGAGAAATTTTCCAGTTTTACTGCAAAAAGCACGACATTTGTTAAAACTCCAACAGTTCCAAGTTTGTAACATGAAGGTCCAGATAAATTTTCCTTTGGAAGGTAAAATCTTGAGAAAGGGTTAATTATGACTTTCTTTGGTTTGATTAGGACTATTAGTATTTTTTTTTTGTTTTCTCCAGAAAACAAAACAACAAAAACTAAGATGCAAATCACAACTACATCTTATTCTTACACATTCATTTCTCTTTACATGTTCTACTTTAAATAGACTGTTTGCCTGTCTAAGTCTTATGTACAGTGCTAAATATACCATAAACATACCAGACTGTGTTCTGTTACTAAACATACAGCAACAGAACACAGATATGCATGTTGTCAGTCTAAAACTACTAAGGGAGATTTTTCTGAATGAAACGCTGCTGTTTTTAACTGTGAAAAACAAAACTAATGTTGACTATGTACTTTAAGCTGCTGTTCTCTGTGCTTTAGGAGAGAATATGTGAGCCCAGTTACATTTGACACAAACACACGAACACAGAACAAGACGTCTTTTCCATCTGCTCTTTTTTGTTTTTTCCAAAATGAAGTTTTGGTCTTCATAAATATAACAAAAAAGTGATTTTTAGCCAACAGATGCTGGTTTAAAGGAATGATTAAACTTTTACCCAACACAGTTTCTGATAATCTCACTGGTCGTTATCAGGTGTGATGCAGGAAACACACTGAATAACAGAAACAGCCTCATTATTTGTTTTTTGAAATCCAATTATTAAAAATACTGAGTATTTAGTTTGACTCACATGATCATATGTTCATTTTCACTTTAACAGTCAACAGTATAAGGAAAAAATTAAAGGGTCTTCTCTTTATGTTTTTCGGTATGTTCCTTAGAAATATTTAACAGTAACTCAAGTTTGGATTTGATCTGGTATTTGGGGTTTTTCCACTTAAAACAAGATAAGATAGAAATGATTTATGGAAAATTTAGTAAGAATGTAAGAAGAAAAGCAAGTTTGGGACTATTAGAAAATACTGAATGACTTACACTCTTCAAGTGCTGCTATAGTGTTCCACAAACACACAAAAATATCACTTCAGTCAAGGTTAGAAGAAGCTATTAAATATAATATTGGATAATTACCACCTTCTCCTCTGGAGATGCAGCTTGTGCTCACTGATAGGTTTTACACATGCTGTTTTTTCAAACAGGGCCGCAAATCAACTGAGTAAAACAAACACCAATTTAACTGATGGTGTAACTAATGATGGTGTAATGCAGCCATCATACCAGCAGGGGGCGCCATCACATAAGCTGAGCCTACCAGGAGGAGCTGGGCTCTGTCTGGTGCTTCAGTAAGCTGATGTCTAGGCAGCCAGTTGAGGACCGTGTCAAGTCTTTCACTGCTTGTTGGATCTCCTCAACCAGGTCTTTGACTGTCCTGTAGTCTTACGCAGACCAGCAGCCTGATACGTAGCTCTCAGTCCAAAGTGTTATCAGCCTGCAAGACAGCAGCTACAGCTGCTCTGACTCCTCTGTGGGCCTAAAACTCCGCTGCGTGTCCGAGGCCACAGTTCTGGATGTGGGAGGTGTAGAGGGACGAGGTGTGGGGGGGTTCAATGGGTCCTGTGGACTGTCATATTGAGGAAGCTCGCCTTCTGAAGGAAGTTCCACATCTGGGAGATAAGGAGGAGGCGGCAGATCGAACCAGGGAGGCCTGCTAAAACACAAGCAAAGCAAAATGTTTAGTCACAAGATGCTACAAACTGATTATATTTTTTAATTAAACCAAGAGGAAGCAAAGACAGTCACGCAGCTGAGTAAGCTACTTGAGAAAAACTTTACGACTGTCTTTGCTTCCTCTTATTGTCAACAAACTGCTACAAAGCAAAGATAAGGAATGTCCATGTGGAGGAATCAGTAAATCTTTCACCTGACGTCCAGAACAGCTTCCGAGTATGATGGAGGTGATTCCATGGACAATGTGGAGGGATAAATGGTCCCAGATAAGAGCTGCAGTGCCTGAGGGGTAGAGTTGTACTGGTCTGCTGCAGTGGGGGAGCTGGGGGACAGACCTGGACTTCTGGCATGTACGTGTCCCCGGTCCAGTATGACCAAACGGGACAGCAGGAGGGGCTGGTGGTGATGGTGGTGGTGGGAGCTTCCTCTTACACCTCTGGGCAACAGGATGCTCCGTTTCCTCTGGTGATGGAGCACCAATGCCAGTAAGGCCACCACCAGGACGAAGATGACGGCGCTGCCGATGACCGCGTAGGTGATGCTCGGGTAGTAGCGAAGACGATAGTCGAGTGTCACAAAGTCCTGGCCAGGAGCTTCTGTGTGAGAGAGGAGGCAGATGAAGGGCAAATTGAGGATGGATCATGTAGCTGGAGGACGAGGAGAGGCGAAGGACCAACAGTGAGGAAGGGAGGAACAGTGCAGAATGAGGTGAAGGAGAGTAGCGTGAATTTCAATCTGTAAATTGTTTTCGGGTCATTTTAAAGTGTATTCTGTGTGATTCAATAACAGCAGCCTCTCTTTGAGATAAGAAGGGTTCATAACAAGCATGGCAGTAGCCAGACTCTCCATAAGAGCTCCAAGAGATTAGAAGGACAACAGAAACAACTTCTGAGCTCTGATTGGAAAGAGAAGTGACATAACTTTTTACAATAAAGGGGGGGGGGGTTTAAAGAGGCTAAAGGTAAAACAGCTTACACCATGCCAAGATAAAATATGCCTCTTGTTGCTTTGAAAGAAGGCAAAACAGCACCAGGAGCTGTCACACATTACTATGTTTGTCACAGCGAAAAAAGGATTCTGGAAGTCCAGGGAACTTAGCGCTCACGATGAGAGCTCGAGCTCGCAGTGACAAACGCTAAGCAAGCCAACTTAATGCCTGAAGTGAGGAAAAGGACGCCTGTAATGCCAGAGAGCACTGCAGCTTGTTATTCCAGATAGGATGACGGAAAAGTACTTAAACATTTCTGCTGACTGATATTACAGTGAGAGAATTTCAATCAGGCACTCAGGATAGACTCATGTAAATGGTGTTTGGGCTTATCAGCTGACAACACTGTTGTATTAAGTGGAGAGGAAGAGAGAAAGGAAGGGATCCTATTTATTACTGAACTGGAGAAAGAATGTGCTAATGACGAACGAGCTACATAAAAGTATTTTACTGTTGCAGTTTCAGTTCAAATTACATTTACGCCTCTAGGGACTGTGAACATCAAACGTCTGTGTGCCTCATAAAAGAACTTAAAACACTCAAGGGAATACTTTCTGTGTTCTGTATTCCAGGTTTTCCATGTTGCTGAGTAAAAGATCCTGTGCATTAATACCCGATGTCCTGAAAATTTCACCTGTCTATGTCCGATAGTCATCAGGCAGACGGTTGAGGACATTATTCGGAAAGCTTGCCGGGAAATGACCATTACCCGATATCTCAGGGTTGAATCAATAGACTGAAAATGCTTCCATCTGTCAGGATTATATCTGAAGAAACAGCAAAGCAGAGAAGCCATTTTTGGAGTATTCCAGGCTTATAGACTTAGAGGCTGGAGGGGGATATGGTGTTTTGCCAAGCGCAGACATCCCTCAACCACTTTTACAAGCAGAGCCTCGGAGAAACAAGCAGAAGATTAAACCAAATCTTATTCAGGAGGTTGAAACTTTTTCCTTCTTGATTAAATGCAAAATTTAAATTTTAATGTTTGTAAAAATGCTTCCAGGAATTGGCACAGGTGGATTTAATGGAATCATATTGTCTTTTAACACCTCAGCAGAGTTTGGGAGGTGAAGAGAACATCTGTAGTTTTAAAAGCTAAATAATTTCCCAGACTTTGGCTTTTTGGGACTTTTCTCTGTAATCTAACCACACAACTGATTTGTTGATAAATTAAATCTAATTTTGATTCATATTTGGCCATTTTTATTTTTTTACATCACAGTCTTTTACCAGGCTTTGTATAATTGCCTTTGCTTTTTTTTTTTACATGTCCACTCAATAAAACGCCAAACCTCTTTTCTGGTCCATATTTTTACTTTCAAGACAAGTTTAGAAGACATCGATGTTGGACTCCTGCATCGGTCTGTTGTGGTGAAGAAGCAGCTGAGTAAAAATGCCAACTCTCAATTTATTGTTGATCTTTGATCCTACGCTCACACACGAGCACGAGCTGAGGGTAGGCAGGAAGTGTTTTAGCTCTCCCTGTGGGAAAGGATGAGAAGCTTGGTCATCCAGGAGGGGCTCGGAGTAGGACTGCTGCTACTGCATGTATTGTGAAGTGACTATCTCTTAGTTAAGTACAAGGACTTTCTGAAGCATGGCTGTTGCTGTTGATGGTGGAGAGTCCTGAAATCGCTTGTTTGTAGTCTTCAGGCTAAGTTAATACATGCAGCCCTGATATGGCTGGTTCCCATGGTGATGACCTCTTTGGTCATAGGCAGGGTAGTTATTGATGTGGATGGACCCCTCAGTTATTGCTTTCTCACCTGATCATCAGTCCTAACTGTACTGTTGTTGTTCTTGTGGGGTTGAGGTATGGGGGGTAGGGCTGTGACGATACGCTTTTGTCCCGATTCGATTCGATTCAGATCTTTGGGTGTTGATTCGATTTAAACTGCGATTCTCACAATTCTTCGATATTGCTGATTTTTGTAGATAAAAAACAAAAAAAATGTATAAAACTTTTTTTGCTCGTAATTTTTCTTGATTTCAATGAGGAAAAAACAACACAGTGGCAAGTAAAAAGATCAATAAAAACAAGAAAATGACAAGAACTTTATTTATTTGAAAAAAAATAATAAATTTTTTAACGAAAAAATTGATTTTAAAATTGTGAAGCAAAAAATCCCAATGTGCAATTTTTCCCACCCCTAATGGGCGTTGGGGTCTCTATGCCTGTTAAGTTTGTGTGTTTTAGAGTGAAAGGGTATGATTAAGTTTATGGCTTGTGATGAACTTGGATGTGTGACTCCTTGTGGTTTTAATGTGCAAAAATAGTCGTTTTTATTATGTCAAGTACTTTGTGCTGCTGTTATTCATGAAGTGCTTTATGCATAAAGCTTGATTTGATATCTGATATGTATTAAACTGTTATAAAAACATGCCAAAACCCCATTTTAAAAGATGTTTCTGTGTATGATAAAAACAGCCATCTTCAGAGTTCTTTCAATAAAAACTTGTTCTGTTTTTTCTTCTTGACACCATGCTGTTTGCTTCCCCTGTCTACCTGACCTTGAAGGCCTGGGGGAGCTCCTGCAGCGTGTGTGTGTGTGTGCGTGTTTGTGTCTGTGTTCGCTCATAGTGTTGAATTCTAAACAACAAGCAGCCTGGCATACAGCTTATTTATTTACCAGTGTGTAGTCAGGGGCCCCATGCCTTGCCTTAATTAAATCTAATTTAATTCAGATGCTCCACCCGCCTGCTGCCCCTACCAGTCACCAGCCGAAAAAACAAGCTCCCCCCACGACCCCTCCCTTGTGATTTAAAATTGCCCAGTCCTTCACGCTACCAATTAATTATGGATTGAACTCTCAGCAGAGAAATACAAAAACAAAGAGGAGTTATTTCCATAATTACCTTGTAAAAAAAAAAAAGAAAGAAAAGTCCAACATAAGAGATCCTCCGACTGCCAACCTACGCAGCCTATCAGGTTTCACTGCAGTCCTCTGGGAGCAGTAAAAGAAAAAAAAAAGACACATTGAAAAGAAAGCAGTGCTTTAACATGAACAATGGGAGCGTCTGCAGAACATTCCTGATGGAGTCCTGAAAGGCTGCTGCAAATCACACAGGAGATGAAAAGACAGAAGAAAAAAGGGAGGGAGGCTGAAGCAGCATCTATTTCTGTCAGGAGAGAACGGTCTTGTATGTTTCTGCCCCCCCCCCCGGCCGTGTGTGAGATTCAGTTTGGGTTCGGTGTTACGCCACATTTTTTGCCGGCAGAGGCAGGTGGGCACATTAAATGCAAATGCAGGAGAGAAGCTCTCACAAAATGAAAGTTTATGCTGATGTTGAAAAAAAGTTGTAATGTTACAGAAGTCAAGTGTTTCCCAACAATTTTATCACGACGACGGTTTTAATTTATTTTTTTTTATACTTGTGTGTTGGCCTGTATCTCAGTAGCTGTTTCTGCTTCTGTCAGATCCTCAGCACTCAGTTTGTACCTCGGTTAGTTTGTAAAAAATCATTCTGTTAGATGCAAACTTGACCTTTGCAAAGTATCATCCTCAGAAAAGTACATTTTTCCTTAAACCACGCTTCAGTGTCCTTAACTGAAAACTCACATCACACTCCATTAGTCTTCAGAAACATTTACAAGTCAAACCTATTCATAACAACACTCCATTCAAACATACAAACTACCTGCGAGTTCCCTTTCTGCAGAGAATGAATGCCACACATCACCATCTCGGATTGGTGTGTTTGAGGTATATGAACATACACAAAGCAGTGCACTCAGCTCTGAATAAAAGCAGGCTTTGACACCTTCAGATACTCGTGTTGTTCCGAAATAAATTCTGCTTCTGCATGTACATCCCAAACTGGGAAAGTATTTTCTTCACTTTTAGAGATCCTTCTATCTTTCCCATTTCTGCTTCTGATGTTTGAGCTGAAGTATGTAGGAACAGCATTTTTGACTATTTTACTTGCCTGTTAATTCATTTAATAAAAATGATCAAAGCTGAACATCAAAGTTTTGACAACTTCCTGTGTCTCGTCACACTTGAGACGAAAGTCTTGGGGCAAACTGAATTTGCGATCCTACAGCGGCAACGTCCAGCTCTGCTGCTTGAGGGTTGCGGTTTTGCAGGTTTTAGGTGCTTCCCTGTACATCAACTGATTTACACACATCATGCACCATCCATTTACACCTCTGAGGAAGAAGGAAGGTTACCATTGAAACATGTCAGTCAGGCCTATGCTACAACTGAGTGTCTATGACAACATTTTAGTAACTAAAATAAGCTTTTGTAATTTCAGACACTCTGAACTTAACTGGACTATGTTGACCCAAGGACTGAATTTGGACAGGTATGTCTTTCAGCGAACTGACAAAATCCAAGGTGAAGAAATTTCCTAATTTACCCTGATAGCAGCTGTGTGTGGCATCCTACACACTCCCGTTATAAAAGCCGTTCAGCATGGCTTGCCTTCAGTCAGAAATACATCAGCCATGTCCTACCAGGAGAACATAAAACCAGGAGAAGTTCTGCAGCTGGCAGATGATAAATACACATTGAGCAAGTTTATACAGTTAAGAGCTGAAATATAAAGCTGAAGGTATAAGTACATGATGAGTTATTGGAAAAATATTTATCCCAAAGTAATAGAAGAGGTGAAATATGACAGATAAACAGTTTAAATATACAGATTCTTGCACTCCTAGTGCATGTTTAAATGGGGTTGCACAGATGCACTTGCATTCCACATTAATAACCTTTCTGCATCTCCCTCAGTGGCTCTGGCACCTCTCACATACACCTCCATACTGTATTCATAAACTCATAAACCTTCCACATATGGGCTTGGGGAGAGGAGCAGGATGCAGCCTTTCAAATAGGCCCCTTTAATTACATCAGAGTGCCTTCTCCTCACATTTCTCTCCATCTCATCCTCCTCCCAATCCTCCCCTCACACACCCACTCCACCTCTCCCAGTGCATTTTATTTCAGCTTTGGTTTCCTTCTTTCTCTGAGCTCTCCTCGTGTCAGTAAATTACAGTCATAGGGATGACATCCACCTTGCCTTATTGATATACAGTAACTGCACTCAACGTGGATTAAATTCTCACCAGAATTCTTATCAACGGGGCAAAAACAAACAAACAAACAAACAAAAAAAAGATCAAATCTGTCTCCAAATCCTTCCCCTCTTTATCAGGTACTTTCAGTTTTAGCTAGCTTCTTCCTGCAGTAGTTTACTTCTTTCTGTTTTGCATTTCACTATCTACCACCTGGATCATTTTTTATTACCCCGGTGTGAGAAAGAGGAATTATATGGGCATACAGCGGTCACACACAACATAACCTGTGTAAGAGGATGGAAAGAGAGAGAGAGAGAAAACAGACATGTCTTAAGGGAGAGGGAGGAAAGATAAGCATAAGTACAGTGTCAGTTAAAGTATTATGTGCACACGTTGTCCTGAAACTTAAAAAGACCCAGCCCTGCTGTATGCTGTGTCCAGTATCTGCAAACACACTCCTTTCAGGCTGCATATCTGTGTGCTGAGAAATGCTTCTTTTTTCTTTCTGCGGAATAAAAGGAACAATGAAAGCACAGCCATCTTTGTGATGACTCAGTCAGGTTTTTCAATACCTGGCAATTCTCCTGCATGTGGAGCCATGCAGACACACAGACTCTCACAGCCAAAGGGTCAAAAAATACCAGTATTGTGAGGGAATAAGCTTGACTGAGTGGGGTATTATCCGACAAAAAAAGACAAATGATCTAACTGTATAGATGCTATTATTAGTATATTGTATTATATACAATTATTATACATATTATTATTATACACACACATATACACATATATATATATATATATATATATGTAATATATATATATATATATATATATATATATATATATAATATATATATATAATATATAATATATATATATATATACA